>NC_090193.1:20902907-21202907 GCF_024679245.1 Pseudorasbora parva | reverse complement strand
TAAGAGACACAGCGTGAGGAATAGATAGCAGTCGGTAACCAGACAAATGTTATTTTGGGGGGTTTCCTCTTTCCTCTCTACTGTGTTCCTGTCATTACTCACAGACTACTGTTTGCTCTGGCACTGCGGCGAAACTGGCACTGACTCCAACCTCGGTCAGTCGTTCCACTGCCCAGTGATCAGACTCACCTCACTAACACAGTGAGAGTGTCTCCACCAAGACAGAGCTTTTTAGTTTAAGCAGGACAGTCAGGAAAGTCATAACTATTAGAGCCCTTTCAGTTAATTTCTGTTACGTTGGAGAGAGTACAGATAGAAACTAACTGTAAAGCAGTAGTTTTTAATAGGTGGGTTGAGACTAGTCCTGACAGGGTCATGAGCAGCAGGAAAAGATGCTAAATGTGAATGACACAACATGGTCAGGTTGCGTGGTGTCCTAGCCTTGAAAACTTTGAAGCAAACGATGTACATAAGATAATCATGGCTACATTAAAAGGGTCATAAACTGAAGAATCATATAGGCTATAGTTTACTTTTGGCAATGTGATTTTGACTTTTTTTCAGGGAATAATTTTAGTTTATTGCCAAGGCAACATTTAATATTTCATTTAATTTTAAGTTTTTTTTAAACTAATATTTTTATTTTATTTTATTTGTATTTATTTATCTAAATTAATATACATGTTTTAATAGATTTTATCTAATAACCCTCAATTAAATACAGGTTCACTTGCATGAGAACTTTTTTTTGTTAAATATTTGTTAAAATAATACATTTGGACATTTGCTTTTAAAGGAACACTCCACCGTTTTTAGAAATAGGGCTTATTCAACTTCTTTCCTACATCTAGATATGTGGACAAATGCATTTTTGTCTCAGTGGATGCATTGTTTTAGTTTGGCAGGATTGCTGTTAGCTTAGCTTAGCATAATGAATGGAATCCTATGTTGCCAGCTAGCATGTCCTGAGTAAAAGTGATACAAAAAAACAAAAACAAAAAAACACCCAATTACTTCTTGTGGCCTGCGTATTCACAATGAGTACAAATAGCGATGCAGATTAAGACTAGGTGATTTCCTAGGCAGATATTTTCTTGGGACTATATTATGGGGAAGAAAAGGCGAAGCACTGCTACTTAGGCACAGAGATATCACGGCTCTCAACCTCATGTCCTCCGGCTGTTGAGCGATCGCACTGTGTTGGGTGATATATATTTGTTCTTGTTGTGAATATGCAGGAATACAAGAAGTAATTAGGTGGGGGGTTTTTTTTTGGATCACTTTTACTCGGGACATGCTAGCTGGCAACATAGGATTCCATTCATTATGTTAAGCTAAGCTAGCGATGACCCTGCCAAACTAAAACAATGCATGCATTTGCCCACATATCTAAATGTAGGAAAGAAGTTGAATAAGCCCTATTTCTAAAAACGGTGGAGTGTTCCTTTAAGGACATTTTTGTTTATTTTGTGTACAGTTTTGGTATTTTGTTGAGTCACCACTTGATATCCAAAGCAAAATCTCATCCTGAAGTAAAACTTGTTTGGAACCACTTCTGAGAGTAAGGGACTGGGTTAAGATGTGATCAAATTCATGTGTGATCATATGAAGATATATTAGGCTACATTTTCAGTGAGGAAACAATTTTGGATTGCTAGAAAAGGATTTAACATTCTCAAACATATTTTAAAAGACTTGACTTAAAACATAGAGGCTCTAAAACAAAAGAAAGAAGAGAAAAGTAATAGTAAAAGAGAAGTGAGGCCAGCGCGGATACATTATATTACAATGGGTGAGACAAGAGAAAGGAAGAGGAGAGAAAAAATAAGGAGGAAAGAGAAACAATAAAGGAGAAGAAAGAAATAACTGGCAAGATGCAGTTCTATAAAACACAGAAGTGAAACCATCTATCATAAACCCATGTGATGAGCCTTCACTTTTCTTCAGAATTTTCTATAACAGTAGCCTATCTGTTGGATTGCATCTTACATGGTAAATTTGGTAGATGGTAGATTAGGTCAGGTAGACATGGTAGATTAGGGCAAACGGTCAGTCGTTGGAAATTATACTAAATATAGAAACACTGAAACTCCGAGCTTTATACACCATGACAGACCTAGATTTGAAGGGGTGGGGCAGTCTGTGAGTCAGCATCATGTGACTGCTGCTTCTTTGTGTAGGCTGTGTGTATGTGTGTGCGTGTGTGTGTTTTGTTCATACCCATTCCTTCTGTAGGTGTGAGGGCGGGCCTGAATGGAGTTCCCAAAGCTGTGGTTTCCATCGGGTATCTCCTGCCTTGCCTTCAGGAAACGAAAGCACCTGGTTATAGCCACCAACAATGGTAACTCATAAACCAGTCCAAGGGCGGCTAAATGATAGCCTACATACATGAACAAACTTTTTCCCCCCAACAGATTGTGCCTTGATTGTGCATACCTATCAATCTTTAACTATATGACATCATAGATAATCTAAAACTGTCAGACATTATGATAACTCAAAGCCTGATACATTAGACAACCAGATAGGCTACCTTATTAGTGAATTATTTTTGTACAGTGATCTGCTGATTTGAACAAAAATGAGAAAGACAGATAGATGGATGGATGGGTAGATGGATGTATGGGTGGATGGATAGACAGATAGATAGAGCATTTAGATTGCTCTACACCCCCCCCCCCCATCTCTCTCTCTCTCTCTCTCTCTCTCTCTCTCTCTCTCTCTCTCTCTCTCTCTCTCTCTCTCTCTCTCTCTCTCTCTCTCTCTCTCTCTCTCTCTCTCTCTCTCTCTCTCTCTCTCTCTCTCTCTCTCTCTCTCTCTCTCTCTACCTGCTCGACGTCACTCCTCTAGTACTGTCAACCCCAGACAGTCACAGTGAGCGGGTAAATACTTCCTCAAACACGCCGCGCTGTTCATTCTGCTCTCAACTTACACAGCAGCAGTGAGAATAAGAGACGAATTATTGAAACCTCTTGGACACTGAAGTTGGTAAGTTTTGAGCTTACAACTTTTAACTTTTTTTGCGCGTTTTGTAGGCGTTTGTAAATCCGCCCATCGTCAGCGTACAACTGTCAGACATAAATAACGTGAAACTTCCACGTTCTCCACCAACAACCAATAGGTTTCGTCGCATTTTCGACGTTTGTCGGTCGGTCGCCGTGACCATCAAGCGACACATTTCCAACAGATCCATTTCTGATTTAATGGAAACAAATGTAGACACTTGGTAACGAGAGATTAGCGACGCTTTTTGGGACAGGAAGTCCTTTAAATGTTTGATATGCGTTCTTAAATATTCAAGTTCAAGGATATATTTTCTTTAAATTTTTATTCGACTTCACTTGGTTACACTATCCAGATACGCGGAAGCAGCAGCAGCAGCTGTACTTTTCATAGAATGCGCTGCCAAAGTTATGTAAACACACACCGTAGAAAGACCAGACTGACAACTCTTTCCCGATCCTGCTCCTCTATACTGTAACATGTAACGTTAACGTTAAAGTTAGATCGTGTTATTATGTAACGTTATACATTCAGTCAGTCACTATACAGTAGGCTAGCCTAAGTTAAGTGTGGGCCTTTACGGTCTTGTTTTTCAAGTTCTTTGAGAGAGATACAAACTAACTAGTCTCGACGACAATGTCTTATTCGCATACACTATATGTAAGAATGTAACGTTAGATAAAATAAACTCAACTGCACAGGATTCAGTAGATTTCACCAACGTTACAGAAGCGTCTTAATCGTGGTTTCCATAGTTACCGCTATGACCGAGTTCTTCAGATGCGTTTTAGAGGTTGATCATGATAAAATATTTTATCTTCCCACTCAATCCCAGTGGTATAGCTCACATGTGCGGTTTTTTTCCCCTCAAGCATCTTTATCAGTTTTTCGAAAGCATTATCTGTCACCACAAAATGAACAATGATGTAGACTTATCTCTGTGACAATATTTACCAAACCATCCGACAGTTTCTCCATCCACCCTTAAAAAAAACAACAGAAGATGGGGTATATCTGGCCATCACATGTAAGACAGACATGTGATGGTGACAAATGCTTTATTATGAGATTTTCTTTCTATTGCTCTGTTTGTTTTGATTATGTACCAAAGGACTTAAACATATTTGCATGGTATACATAGTGTCCAGGCCATATTTGCAAGCTGTTGAGTAGGTTACTATATTTTTCCTGGTGGTATGAACCTGCAGTGTTCACCCTCAAGTGGTTTCAACCCTGTATACATTTCTTCCTTCTGCTGTACACAAAGATATTGGAAGAATGTTACCAAGCAGATCTTATCTTCCCATTGACTACCATATTATTATTACTTTTTCCATACTTTAGATCATTGCTGTTGTATTGTATTGGGAAGCCGGAATGTGTATCCATCGACAGAAACATACATTAGGCAAGATCATGGTCATTACCATGCCAAACATTTTTAGAGAGTAATGATGAGAACTGATTTTAAAATCCTGACAGTAGGACTACTTCAGGGGTAAGGAACGTTGATCCAAAAGGGCCACTCTCTTGCAGAGTTTAGCTCCAACCCTGAAAAAAACACTCACCTGCCTGTAACTTCAGTAATCCTGAAGACCTTGATTAGATTCAGGTGTGTTTAATTAGGGTTGGAGCTAAACCCTTCAAGAGAGTGGCCCTTCTGGATCAACGTTCCCCACCTCTGGCCTACTTGTTTTTTTTTACAGTACATTTATGCATTTGGCAGACGCTTTTATCCAAAGCGACTTACATTGCATTCAAGGTACACATTTTACATTATTATCATTTCTTGCTTTCCCTGGGAATCGAACCCATGACCTTGGCGTTGCTAGCACCACGCTCTACTGGTTGAGCTACAGGAAAGCTATATACAGTAGCAATGTTAACGAAGGTAGCGAGGCTTTAATTCTTCCAGAACTGATAGGGGCAGCACATACGCTTAGAAGTGTTTCAGTCGGTCCTCAAAGGGTAAAGAAGAAAAACGCCTACAAGCACATGGTGGAATGTAATAAAATATTGAAAATCTGTTAAACCTATTTGACCGTATGCCTGTTGATGGGATTTGATGCGTTGTGAGTTAAGAGCAGGTTGAGCAATTTCGTTGCATGTCTAACTAAACAAAAAACACTGTATTATCCCATGAGACTAAACAGTAGCTTGCTGTTATCATTTTGCTCGTCAAGTTTGGCCGTATTTACAGTAAGAACGGTAAATTACTGGAAAAAATGTCCTGTATTTTTACCTTTTTGTTTAGGCTACTTGCCCATTTCTTGATAGGCTACTGCAATTTCTGTGGCAGAAGACATCTTAATTCACAGTATTGTTTTAAATACTGTTGAATTTTAACATTTTCATTATTTTAAGGTCAGGGGTCATTAATGTTTTTTATTTATTTTAAAAGGTTTAAATGAAGGAGTTAATGTTAAAGTATTATTGGTCTTTTTTACCGTGGTATCGAGTATCATGTACTTTTGGTGGTATCAGTACCGACTAGGTCTGGTATTGTTTGTGACATCCCTATCTGAGAGTTGTCTTGACAGAAATAATAATATGTTTTATATCCATCAAGTTCCTATATAAAAAAGTTATATAGGAACTACATATATATATATATATATATATATATATATATATATATATATATATATATATATATATATATATATATATATATATATATATATATATATATATATATATAATTTTATTTTTTTATTTATTTATAATATAATTACATTATATAATTATATTATACTGTTACAGATACTCACTGGGTGCTTTGTTCATGATATTAACTAGAGATTCCAGTAGTTTGTCTGTTGTGTTTTTCTTGTTTAAAGGTTGCTTGTGTGTCTGCACTTTGCTACTGTACGTCCACAACATGTACAGTGAACCAAATCAACACATTTTGCTCAGCCGGAAGGCATATGTTAGTAAAAGGTCTTAATCAACAACATGCACCTCCTCTGAATTATTTATCAAGCAAACTGCAGGAGAGAAGAAAGTAGTGATGATGGTGCTCCGTCACCCGTCTGCCAACATCTATGTTCTGTCTCTGTAATACGTACGGCTCTTTTACAAGCAAACACCATTAGTAGTGTTCAAATCTATCATTGGCTTTGTTTTGAGCTGTTTTTCCATCATAGTGCCTCTGGCAAACACACATACAACACAGTTCTTTTGTAAAAAGCCTCACAGCACGACACCCAAAAGTATTGTATGTTCTGTATGTTTTGCATGTAATTACTCAGTTTTTCTTGTTGTATCGCTTTTGAACGCACAGCAACAAAAGGTCTGTTTTATGGTATCGAGCGCACAGGCCGCTCTCTGTTGGTCTTGGATTAATGAAGCTTTTGTGAAGTGTGCGCAAAGCAGAAATGGACACCACTCTTATTGCACAGACAGACAGAGACAAGCTCAGCTTCACCTTTAGGTCGACATGCCAACGTACACGTGTGTGTGCCCAAAAATCTTGTCTAAAACAACATTGACGGGATTTGAGCCCTAATGTCGCACACACACATTTGATAACAAGCTTGCAGTCATACAGCAAGCCCTGTTTCAAAGACGGAATTGGCTTTTCCACACTAACCTTGACTAACTATTGTGTGTGTGTTATAGGCGAGAGAAAGACAGAGGCATCGGGTCTCTTGTTTCTTAGCCTAAGGGAAGCGAGGGGTGAGAAATCAATGCTACACTAAAACGAATGTCACATGGCCCTCTGCACTCATCTGACCTTGAAGTCACTGATCTCTCATTCTCCATGTTTCCCTTTCACAAACTGTAACTCTCTTTCTCTCTCTTTCTCGCTCTCTGCACACAAACGCTTCCTTGATGCATGTTATTTTAACCCGATGACCCTGCGACATACGTGTAAAAAAGAAATGGTTTTCCTTGGTGTTATGTAACACTCACAAAGACATTTTTGTTCTTGCATCCATCAATCGGTAACTGATTAAACTCACCTGCAGACATGTAATTCTAGATCTTGCTCGCAAAAACCAGATTATCAAGTTTTAACATGGCGAATGTGTTTTTGTTCATATAAATATTCATATAATGTTCTTGTGTCCCAAATATTGACTTGAAACAAGAAATGAAAATGAACACTATTTTACTTTTTTAATGTACATTTCTTTCTTATCATTGATGATTCATTTGTGCATGTTGGTCAAAGAAAATACTTTCTAATCTTAAATCAATGTGCCAATGCTTATGATTTTAACCAATAACCAAAAAACTTAATTTCAAGATTTACTTTTCATGATCTAATACCAATTAGATGGATAAGATAAAGTGATGTCTTACTGAATCTTGTTATACTTGAAAATACACTACTGTTCAAAAGTTAAGGAACAGTAATCTTATTTTTATTTAGCAAATTAAATCAAAAGTTTTAGTAAATAAATGTAAATTATGTAAGCGTTCTCTTTTAAATAGATTATTTTAATTTGAACTGTCTATTTTAAAAATGAACTATTTAGTATTTAATGATAATGTGAAACCAGCAAATCTTAACCAGCAAATCAGCATATTATTATGATTTCTGAAGTATCATGTGATGTTGAAGGATCATGCGACACTGAAGACTGGAGTAAAGGCTGCTGAAAATTCAGCTTTGTATTATAGGAATAAATTATATTTTAAAATATACTGAAATAGAAAATAGTTATTTAAAATTACATTTTACAATATTGCTGTTATTATAAATGAAGGTAGCCTTGGTGAGCATGAGATTTAAAAAATATATATAAAAAAAATATTTTGAATGGTAGTGTCTGTCACATTAATATGGTTTTAATGTCAGTATAAAATCAAATTAGGACAATTAACTTTCTTAAATATAACCTCCTGGTTCTCAAACTTGTCATGTGACATCACTGTTTTATTTTTCAATATTTTTCTTCTCTCTAATCACATATCATATAGGTACCATTTTTTATGATCCAAATAATTTTCTTCATTAATGTGCCATATTCTGGAAGTAAAACGAAGTGCAAAAGTCATATTTTTTCTTAACTGTATTGTGAGTACGGCAATGTACAGAGGGGGATTTTGGGAGCCTGGCGGATTAGTTTTGCTGTACATTAGCAAAGTACAAACAGCAGCGTGATGCCTTGAACTCTGAGAATGACTCAGCTGTTTCCATGTAATTCTATACATATATATTCACAAGTGGGATTTATAGAAATATGCAACTGCACCATCTGGACTAACAGGTTTCCCGGTGTTCTCCGAAACATGGCTGTTTTCTTATAAACTTTCAGGTTCTCTTCACCCCTTTCACATTATTTCTAAACTTGCAGCGCATTTAATTCCTCAAACAGTACATTCATTCCACACATTTAGTACATTCAGTCTCAATTTCTGACTAACCTTCTGTAAAGTGACAGTCTACCCTTTTTAATGCATATTATGCAGGCAAGTACAATACCATGAAACTGAGACCAAAAGATCTTGTCGTGCAAAGCGTTTTCTAATTCTAGTGTATTTTATAGGGTAAAGCAGCTGCGTGATCTATCATAAATTCACACAGCATTCTCTAGACTAAAATATATAGATGTTAGTCAAAATAGCTCACTTCAGTTTAGGTCCAAGTGTCCAATTTAAGTCCAAGTGTCTTTTAAAGTCCTGAAGTTGTCAGCTGAAGTTATCATTTCTTCTCCGAAGGTGACATATATCTTACTTTAATGCTTCAGATTTAAGATTCACTTTTAGACTCAACTCATAGTCATTTTTAATAATAATTTTTAAAAAATCCCCTCCCTCTTGCAGCAACTTCTCTTCTCTGATGATATGTTTACTTGCGTAAGGGCGGGACAACCTGTCACTCACATGACATCACAGCAATAGCAAACCACTACAGTCCAACAATCCAATCATTTCCCATTAGACAAAATCAAGTCCCAACATCTTTTCTTGTTTGAGAAGCCGTTTCACTATACGTCACAATACAGAAGAAAGAAAACTTTTAATTATCTATTCAGTTTATTTGATTAGTTTCAACCTGTTTTCCATTTTTAATTTGTTTTATATTGAGATCATCTGAAATATATGTGCATGTTTCCAGCCCGTTTTTGAGTGAGTACAGTTTGGAGACTGTGTAGGTGGTTAAAAAGAAGAGGTGAGCAGAGCAGCTGTCTGATGCAGGATAGAGAACAGAGCGAGTCTCTTATAGAGCAGCGGCACTACACACACTGTAATTCTCTCCAATTACTTCTACACAAACACCCGCACACAAAGAGAGAGATCTTTGTTTATCTTCAGAACACAAATTTAGATATTTCTGATGAAATTGGAGAGCTCTCTGACCCCTCCATGGATAGCTATTTAATTAACACTTTCAAGGCCCAGAAAGGTTGTAGACATTGTTAAAATAGTCCATGTGACTCGTGTCAAGAATACCTTTTTGCCCAAAAAACAAACAAAAATAACTACTTTATTCAGACCTTTTATTGTCTGTGTCAGTCTCCTACACTGTTGATATAGTAAATACAGTGCAGCAGTTCTACGGCAGAACGGCGGATCAACACTGGCCAGCTCCTGCGTCAGCATCACGCGTATGCGTCTTAGTGCTCACGTAAACAGCGCCGGCCAATAGTAGGTTCAGACGTATCTCTTTTAAAAAGTGCTGCACTGTATTTACTACGTCAACAGTGTAGACTGACACAGACCAGAAGAGGTCTGAATGAAGTTGAATAAAGTAATTATTTTTGTTAGTTTTTTGGCACAAAAAAGGTATTCTCATCGCTTAACAAAATTAAGGTTGAGTTGAACCACTGGAGTCACGAGGACTATTTTAACAATGCCTTTACTACTTTTCTGGGCCTTGACAGTGTTTATTAAATAGCTGTCTATGGAGGAGTCAGAGAGCTCTCAGATTTTATCAAAAATATCTTAATTTGGGTTCTGGAGATGAACGAAGGTCTTATGGATTTGGAACGACATGAAGGTTAGTAATTCATGACAGAATTAAAAAATTTGGTTGAACTAACCCTTAAGCCAGGGTTCCTCAAAATCGGTCCTTGAGGGCCTCTGTTCTCCTGCAGAGTTTAGCTCCAACCCTGATCAAACACCTGAGCGAGCTAATCAGTGTATTCAGGATCACTAGAAAATCACAGGTAGGGGAGTTTGATCAGGGTTGGAGCTAAACTGCAGGACAGTGGCCCTCCAGGACCGAGTTTGAGGAAACCTGCTTTAAGTGAATGTGAAATCCAGTGCTTCCACCCAGAAGAAAGGAAAATCAAATATAAGATCTCCTTCTCAACTCACATCTTTCTCCTAGACAGAAATGAGATCAAGTGAACATCAAATTGAGACATAAGGCTAAGTCTCCTGCTTCTCACATGTTTCTCCTGAGACAAAAAATGACATTCTCTCATGTGTGTCTCCTCTGAAGTTTCATAAGAGATCTTGGTAACATCACTCACTGAGCTCAGATTATTCTCCTTAACCAGAGATGCTCAAACTCTCTCATTTATCTCCTCTAAAGCTTCATAAGAGATCTCAGTAACATCACTCACTGAGCTCAGATTATTTCCTTAACCAGAGACACTCACACTCTCACGTTTATTTCCTCTAAAGCTTCATAAGAGATCTCAGTAACATCACTCACTGAGCTCAGATTATTCTCCTTAACCAGAGACGCTTACACTCTCACGTTTATCTCCTCTAACGCTTCATAAGAGATCTCAGCTACATCACTCACTGAGCTCAGATTATTCTCCTTAACCAGAGACACTCACACTCTCACATTTATCTCCTCTAACGCTTCATAAGAGATCTCAGCTACATCACTCACTGTGCTCAGATTTTTCTCCTTAGCTAGAGAGACTGGATGTCTTATATTTGTCTCCCCAAAAGTTTCAGAAGAGATCTCAACAACAACATCACACACTGTGGTCAGATTTGTCTCCTTGGCTAAAGAGACTGGATTGCTCATATTTGTCTCCTTTAAAGTTTCAGAAGAGATCTCAACAGTATCACACGCTGTGCTCAGACTTTTCTCCTCAGCTAGATACTCTGGAACTCTCACTTTTGTTACCTCTAAAGTTTCATAAAAGATCTCAATAACATCACACAATGTGCTCAGAATATTCTCCTTAGTTAAAGACTCTCAAACAAATGATGTGCCTTAAGCCTATGCACACAAACTGTACAGCTTTCTTATTGTATCAACAATGAATCTTATTTACAGAGGTCTCTTCTAAAACTATTGAGAAGATAAATTTGAGAGGTTCAGAGTCTTTAGTTTATGAGAAAAGTCTGAGCACAGTGTGTTAAGATCTCTTCTAAACTTCAGATAAGACGTGTGAGAGCTCTAGTGTTTCTTGCTAAGGAGAAAAGTCTGAGCACGGTATGTAATGATGTTGATGCTTATGAATCTTCAGAGAAGTTGTGTGAGAGCTCCAGTGTTTCTCGCTAAAGGAGAAAAGTCTGAGCACAGTGTGTGATGTTGTTGAGATCTCTTCTAAATCTTTAAAGGAGACATATGAGAATGTTACGCGAGTTTTTGAGTTTTTGTCTCAGGAGACAATTGTGAGAAACAGGAGACTTAAGCAAAAGTCTCTATTTAATGTTAATGTATCCTCATTTATGTCTCGCAGAAACATTTGAATTGTTAAAGGTTTTTTCTCCCCTCTGGGTAGCTTATATGTGATTCATCCATGCCATTTCAATCAAGCACAATACATGCAAAGAACAAAACAACCTATGTTTACCCTTACGAAACAAAAATATATTGCAATATACTAGAATTTATATTGCAATACATTAGAAAATATATTTCAATGTATCAGAAACTTCCTCATATATTTGAAAATATATAGCAATATATGGATGGACAACCTATTGCTATATATTGATTCATATATTAAAATACATTGATATACAAACAAAACTGAATTATTTCATGTATGTTTATTGAAACAAAGTATTTTTTGTGAGTTAAGCAAGCTCCTGCATATGTTTACAGAGGTTGATTAACAATAGCCCAAATCAGATGGTGCATGACATTCAATATATTTTCTATATTTAGAAAATATGATGGTGCATGACATTCAATATATTTTCTATATTTAGAAAATATTTCTATTAGGGCCGGGACTTTAACGCGTTAATTAAGATTAATTAATTACGTGACTTTAACGCGATAATTACGTGACTTTAACGCGTTAATTAATTACGCAAAAAAAAAAAAAAAAAATTACCACACTTATTTTTGCACCGCGGAACGTTTTTCAATGAATGAGTTTCGACGGACCAATTATACTGGAACACCAACTAGCGCTCCGGAGCTTTTACTGTCTATGCTCCGGAGTCACGACAACAACGAACCATGTGAACATGAACGAAGCTATGGAACGAAGAAGCTGATGAGACTGCTTTGCTTGGCCCCGTGGATGGGAAATTTTGTTTAAAAAAACGAAAGGATGGAAGCGTCGTCAAGAGCACGGTTGTGTGCAAGCTATACAACAAGGAATTCCCGTATCACCGCAGCACATCGAGCCTCAAATATCACAAAAATGCTTTTGCTAAACTGGCAAACATGCACTGGTGTGCTGGACTGAAATAAATAAACAATATTTTGTTGATTAAGCTTATGTATTCAGTCATTATTCAATGGTATACTAAAAATACATGTGAAAAATTACTTCTCATTGTTCTCAGGTCAAATATTTATGCAATTAAAATGCGATTAATTAATTACAAAGCCTCTAATTAATTAGATTATTTTTTTTAATCGAGTCGCGGCCCTAATTTCTATATTATATTTTAATCTGTTATATTTTAAAATATATGACAGACAGTGTACATTAGATTATTTCATATTTACCATGTATACAATATATATGATAATTATATACTATGTAATATAAAACAATATATTTGACATTGTATAAGACATATGTTCCCATATAAATCTGATTATATTATCCAGTACATTGAGGTATATTATCTCATATAATTTTACATATATATTTACATATATATACAATGACTCTTCCAATATATAATTTCATATATTGTAGGATATATTTCAATATGCATAGCAATATATTGAATAGTATAATGATATGTATTTATTCAATATATGAAAACGGCAATAATTGCAGTATTGTCCCATATATTGCAATATATAACTTGCATATATAATATATTATTATATAATATATCATATGATATATTACCATGTAAATTTCACAATATATGGAGACACATGAAATATATTGTCAACTAATATATTGAGAAATATATTGTCAACTAATATATTGAGAAATATATTTTTGTTGCGTAAGGGTACATGCATGCAAAATGGGTTGTCCAAGATAAACTTTGTAATGTTAAACGAAGAACAAAAAGGTTAAGCAGCAACCATGAAGCACTGATACACTGTAGTATTACATTTGTTATAAAGAAATAATTGATCTAGACTAAACACCATACACTTGTCTGATCATTGTTTGGAATAAGCGATGCATATTCATTTCTGGGCACTGAAGATCAATTTTAATGAGTGACCCCTGATATTCTGAAACACATAATGCTTTTTAAATGATAGTTTCAGTATTTACAATATTAGTACACATTTAAAATGTAAGTTTATCCTAAAATAAAATGTAAGACATCCGGGTTTGGTTGAAAAACTTCTTAGACTAGTCTTAAAAGGTATTCAAGAATTATCTTTCCCCCAAACCTGGTAATTACTTATTTAAGTCAGTTACATAAACATGTAATTTAATTTCAATTGGAAAAGTAAGATTGATTGCCCTTTGGTTAACTACTACTTAGCATAGTTGCATAGTAGCATATAGGAACTTATTTGACAAAGTTTATGTAGCTGGTATCAAAAGGCAAAGCTGATACCTAAATGAGACATATAAGAGAAAATGAGCACTTAGTATCCTGAGCTTAGGGAAAGCTCTGTCAGAGCCATAGCCTTGTGGACAGTTCATCAACATTGAGGCACCTCAGACAGCATGAGTTCAAGTCCTAGCTAAAGGTATACTTTCCTGCTCCTCTTCCCTTCTCGCCTCTCCCATTGTTTCCAGTCGCTTATCGTACGGTCCTGTCCATTAAAGGTGAAAAATCCCCAATGTCAAAAAAAAGAAAGAAAAAAACTCCTACAGCAAGTCAATAAAGAGAATGCCCATGTTTCTCATTTTACACTCCTTTTTCTCAGATATTTCTCATGTCTCAGTTGTGTCTACTCTTATTTCTCCTAATGGATTTTAGGAGAAATATGGGAAGACAAAGCGGACACCTAATTTAGACAATAAAGAGATTTTCCAAGCTTCTCTCACCACAATCTCAGTTTTGACTCGCTTAGACATCTCTCATTTGTGTATATATTTGTTTCCTAAGGAATTTTAGGAGAAACATCTGATAAACAGCTGACACTTAATCAAGAAACATATGAGCTTAAAAAAAGAAACCAATGAGCAAATAGTTTTTCCTTTGAGTAGCATCCCAAATGAAAGCCAAATATGGTTACCTTTGACTCTATGAAAGTGTGTGTGTGTGTGTGTGTGTGTGTGTGTGTGTGTGTGTGTGTGTGTGTGTGTGTGTGTGTGTGTGTGTGTGTGTGTGTGTGTGTGTGTGTGTGTGTGTGTGTGTGTGTGTGTGTGTGTGTGCTTGTTTTGGGGAAATATCAGGACACAAAAGTGTATAATGAGATGACAGGTATTACAAGGATAGGGTGAAATATGAGGACATAACCCATATCCCCAGTTTTTTTAAATGCTTATAGATCTTACAGAATGAGTTTTTTTTTTTTTTTTTTTTTTTAGTTAAAATGCAGAATGTTTCCTGTAATGGGTAGGTTTAAGGGTAGGAGTAGGCCTAGTGTAGTGTAGGGGGATAGAAAATACTAGTGGGCAGAATAATAGAAGAGCAAACGATTTTATGTGTAACTTTACATTAACATACCTGAACTTTCCAGTGTTGAGCCAGTGTTGCTGTGTCTGGCTGCTCAAACAAATAAACAAAACAATCTTGCTTCTTTCATTTGTTTTGCTGTAAACATGTTGACTAAATTAGTGACCTTTTATGTTATATACTATATTATATTACTATAGTATTAGAACATAAATTAGACAAAGTTAAAGAGTTGATGGTAAAGCATTCAACTCACATTTGTCTTCTTCACAAAAATTTGTTTTTCAGGGTGAACACATTACGCTACTTTTACTACCAAAAGAGGAAAATAATGCATGCTACTTTTACATCCAAAGTTCCAAATGAAAGTTATGCGTAAAATTGGAATATCGCATTAACATTTGCAGCGTTCTCATCTCATGTTCTAGAGAACAAAATTGTCACTTTCTGGGAAATTACCACAAAATATCTGTAATAAAATTGGATGTTTTTTTCCACAGATGGCTTGCATCTCAGAGCGCACAGTCAGATGAAACGCAATAAACACTGTCATGTTATCTTGCATTTAGGAATGCAATCATGCAAGATGCTTCTGGGAGGGAATTAAACCAAATTATTTTGATGACAAAATTTGGCTCAAAGCACAACATTTGAGATGGTTTGCGTTGCGGTTGGTCTGCTGCACACTCCACATCAGCATTACCTGGAGCCCCACACATGCCTATACAGTACATAGAGATATTGTGGCTGAGACTTTTTCTGAGTAAGTGTTTCATTAGCTGCTTTGGCCTTCATTTTTGATTGTTCATGAAGATGAAGTGTTGCCAATTAGTGTCTGTTCCTCATCCTGCTTTATTTATCGCATGCATTTGTGCAATCTGATCATAACACCTTATTCATTTGTTTAGGAGCTGGTGGATTGCCAGCAGTGGTTGCCAGTGGTTTTTAGCAGCGCCATGCGCACATTAAGACACATCTACATACTCATACCAGAAAAAAAAGTGTATTAATTAAGCAGCAACTGAGCTGGGTGTGAGAGAGTTGACCTCTCTTGACAGATTAATAGACCGCTGAGGGAACTAGGCACACATACACACACACACAGAGCGAGAGAGAAAGACTTATTCATTTCATATTAATATTGACGACGTAAAACCTTGTCATAATGATGTGTTTTCTGTACACTCAAATCATGATTTGTAGACTTGATGAATTGGTGAATAGACTACATTAGTAAGAACTGTCAGTCGAATGGTGTAAGAGTCTGGATTTTTAGCAAGCACACTGAACTTTCAGTATGCCACTCAATGCTTTCTTTCTTCCATCCCCCTTTCTACTTTTTCCTCATTTTCTCTCCATCCCCTCCCTTGCTGGATGGGCTCATTTTTTCCACTCTCTCCAGGGAAACATTTTTTTCTGTAGTCATACGCCTCTGAGTGTAAGAGGTTTATGTTTGACTGAGTAAGTGTTTCATTAGCTGATATTAATGCTTTTTTGTCATAATATGCGTTTGAGTGGGTGTGTGTGTGTGGTCCCAGATAATTTTTTGATCTTAATCACTCTCTCTATTATAGATATGCATGTTTGAGTATGTAACGCATTATCATCATGCAGAAAAGAGGTGATAAAAACAAATGTTGTTTCCCTCTATACTTGAGTGTTTGTGTGAGAGCTTTTACAGCTGGTTCCAATTAACTCAATTTACCGTTTTATGATGATATAATTCATGTATTATATAATTTGTGGAGCAAGGCTCTGTCACAACCTTCAGCAATGATCTAAATCTATTCTGTATCATTATTTAATACTGTGTGTGTCACAGATTAGTCCAATATCATCCATTTTAGGACATTTTTTTAGGGCATGCGATTTCTAAGCTTTGGGACTTTTTTGAAGTGTTTCGGAGCATTATATCGTAATATTAACACACCTCAAAAAGGTATTCCCAGTGAAACCTTCTGTATTTTGGGTTGGGACATGTATATTTAATCTATATTGATGGATTTCTTTAGGCTTATATATTAAAAAAATCAACCATTGAAACAAATTGAGAAACATTTAATGTCATTTTGTGGTGTTACATACACAGATGTAAACAAGTCACTCATCTGAATGGTTTCAATACTACGATACTAGCACAAAAGTGTGATCAGCAAATCAACTATCAAGTGGGATCTCGGTTAGTCACTCTGTATCACAGGCAGTATTACAAATGGTCCCACTTCACCTGCTCTACATTTTTGTCTCTTAGCGATTATGAGGCGAAACTATCTAGACACAGAAAGCTGCTCTATCAATGTTTTAAGCTGAAGTGTTTTTTTTTTTAACTTAATATGCAATAACAGTACAAGTAAGTAAACTGTAGGTTGATTTTCCTGAAAACTGTAAAAACTGTGACTGCGGTGCAGTCAACAATGTGTCAATGTGTCTTTGATCATTGCCCACAAACAGCAACACTGATTCAATGATTTTGGGATGAGCTATCTTAATGTCTGACCAATAACAGATGAGTGGAATGTTCAGGAAACCTTTTTAATAACAAACATATATTTTTTGCAATGTCCATTTTATTACTAGTGCTGCAGAAATTCCACAGAAAACTATTTAAATAAGTATAAATTAGGAAGTTGTGACAGATTATTATATACAAAACTGAACTTCTGCAATTTTCTATTTTTCATTCACTTTATTTTCCATTGTGTGTGTGCGTGCAGTGTGTATTTTAAGCCCTTAAGCCTCACGATTAATATGTGAAACTAAGTAAAGGCCAACTGTGTCCCAGAATCCTGGCAAAACTCTGTGAGCCTTTGTGTGTTCAGTAATACCAGCAGGAATCTGGTCCTACCTGAGGAGCCGAGATTGGAAAATGATGTAATTTTGTGGCTATGAAAAATAACAAATGATTTAGGTTCGACTCTGCCCTTGTGCTTATTAGGAAAACAAAACTAGCTGGTCAGCCGCAGTGAGTGTGATGTAAGCAGAAGCATTGGAAAAGAGTGGATTTCACACAGTTTTGCAATAGGAAGTTAAAGCAATAATGCTGAAACTTTTTGTACATTTTGATGGATTTATAATTAGTATAAATGTCTTTTTTTATCTCTAATTTAGAATTTTTTATTGCAAATCATATTCTCAGTATGACTGAAAATTAAAAGTATTCAATTAATTTCCCATAATCGCTCCACCCTATTAGACTGGGTAAACCCAGCCTGATCTGCTGGCGATTAGATTTCGCCCTGCAACTCAGTCTGGAAACCTGTACATTAATTTCTGCTTCTGTTACACTTTTGCGGGAACCAATCACAGACTGGATTATCCACCTGGTGCGCTATTGGCAGGTTTAACACAATGACAGATAGAGAAACGATGGGTTGCCCATTGATCACACCTCTTGTGGTCTGATTGGTTGACCGACTATCCAATTGCATACAGAGTTATTTGAATTATGCTAATTTATCACGACTCTTGTGCAGTAGAAAATACATAGCAGACTCCCTAGACCAGTGTTTAATCTTAAATTGAGCTTGGTCTGTGATAACCAGACAGCCACTCAATATCAGGAAGGATGAACTGATCACTCAGTATAGCTTACTTCCCTTTTCTTCTCACACATTTCTGTCATCATGCACATCATATTTTGCTCATCTTCTAAGAAATACTGCCTTATATCATTGCCTCTATCTCCCTAAAAAGTGTGTCTTGTCAAAGCAAGGGATACGTCTGCTCTTTATGGGGGGAGGGGGGGGGGGGAAATACTATTTCTCTGGGTGAGAAATGTCTGCCAACTTCCAGCGACCTCTGATCTTAATCAATTTTCTTTCTTTTGTATGCAGGTACACTGATCTCTCACCATGGCTCCGTTCCTGCGGATTGCCTTCAATGAGTTTAACCTGGGAGACCTTCCTCCTATGACAGAGCAACCGTTCTGTGCCATCAAAATGAAGGAATCGCTCAGCACAGGTCAGTGAGGCTTTCAAACAGAGAGTTTGCTTTCTGCAAGGTACAATTCAAATTATGGTATTGTTTTCTCAGCTTCTCAAGATATGCAAAATGCAGTGCTGCCTTGAATCTTAGAAGGCATCATCATTTCATTAGCATTCATTTCTCCACCCAGAGCGAGGGAAGACGCTGGTCCAGAGGAAGCCCACTATGTACCCTGCGTGGAAATCCCCGTTTGACGCCCACATCTATGAGGGCCGTGTCATACAGGTGCTCCTGATGAAAACAGCAGAGGAGACTCTGTCGGAAGCCACGGTCGGGGTCTCTGTCATTGCTGAGCGCTGCAAAAAAGGCAATGGTCGTGCAGAGTTCTGGGTAGACCTGCAGCCCTCTGGGAAGGTGATGATGTCTGTGCAGTTCTTTGTCGAGGATTCAGACCTAGGTGGGTACATAAAAAGGTATACAATGTTCAAAAGTATGGGGATTTTTTGTTTGTTTTTGAAAAAACAAAAGTTTTTGGAAAACTTCATCCTTCCCTTGCATCGAAGCAGAAACCTCCACCAGTTTCTGTTGAAGCCAATATGGAAGTAACTTAAACTGCAATTCATCGACTGGCCACTAGGGACAGGCTCCAGAAGGGAGCAGAATCTAATTGAGCCTCATGTTAAAATTCCCAACTTTACAGCAGAAAAAAAACATATTTACAGCCTGGTATAAATTGTGGTTTTGGTCTTTACGGCTAATTTTGCGCTTTAGACAACTGTAGGGTGGGATTTTTTTTACAACTCATTTGTTTTCATTATATAAAGCCTCAAAGTTCTGCATAAATAAGGGCATGGTTACTTTGAGTGACAGGTGGATAGACATTTATCCGCTGTCTATTAGTTATTGCGTCACCTAAGCTCCCGCCCACATCCCGCCTCTTTGCCCATTTTCTGTTATCCGGGAGTGACACATGATGACGCACTGGCAAGATGCTCTACTTTACGCTTCAGAGGGGCTCATCGGAATCCTATGGGTCAACAAACACAACAAACAAACATATTGTTTTATTTCTCATCGACACGCGATTGATTGGACTATTATTTTTATATTACACATAGCCCACACGATCGGATGAAATAAGCGCGAACCACGTGCACACACATACACATTCGACGCCCATACGTGTCTGATTCCAGCGTACTAAAGGTATGTTTCTGTTAGACACATACACATAAGCAAAACGATCTATAACAATGTAGTACTATTACATTAAAAAAAAACACGTTTTACTCATGTGTGTTGCACCATTCCTGTCGGATCCAAATTGTGTTCTTCCACAACCAGGAATAGCGCAATATCTTAATCTTCCTCTGCATATTTATTGTTGTTGACCAGCTAGCACGAGCCCTCCATGAGTCGGTGGGCGGGCTACTGGATTAGATGTGCTGTAGATTCTGTAGATGCGGTGTTTCGTCGCGCACTGACGTCAGTATAAAGCACAGGACGGTTTGCTGAGCCTGGTGTCTATAAAAGCTTTTCTTTGACTAACAATGACGTTTTCAGCTCTGAAACTTAGAGGATATTCTTATACTACTATGACTTTTTATATATCAAAAGCTCAAGGGAAAGTTGATTCCTCAATTCATCACCCATTTAATAATAATAAAAAAGGTTCCGGTCAAAATGGGGAAGGATGGAGCCTCTTATAATCACAAACAGTAATCTTGTGCAATATTGCAATTTAAAACGGGTTTCAGTCTTAATTGTCAGATGATCATTCAGGAATCATTCTAATTTGCTTATTTAAAATAAAAATAAAAATTATTATCAATGCAAAGAGTTTTACTGCTTTTTTGTTTTTGTAACCTCATAAATGTCTTATGATCAATATAATGCATCGTTATTGAATAAATGTATTAATTTCTTTCTTAAAAAAAAAGAAAGAAAATAAAAGCTTCTGTACCAAAGAAAATCTCTTCCTTAACTTTTTTTTTTTGTTGTATTTTTAAAACCTTAATTTGAAACCCACAGAAGCCTTGTGACTATTTCTATCAGTAGCATCTCCTCTTTTTGTTTTCCTTTGTTCCACTCTGGCTTTCCCCTCTTTCTTTAAATTCAATCTTTTTTCCATTATCTCACCAACTCAGTCCTGTCAGCTGGTATCTGTCCTGTTTTTGCTTACTCATGCTGTCTTACTCATGTTTTCATGCTGGTGTTTTGTTTTGAGTCCTCTTACTCTGGCATCTAATCTGTTTTTTTAACATTATAGCATATTTGCTTACTATATCTCAAAAAATATAACTGGTGTTACTGTACTGCAGGGCTATTCAAATCTTACCCTGGAGGGCCAATGCACTGCAGAGTTTAGCTCCAACCCTGATCAAACACACCCACCTGTGATTTTCTAATGATCCTGGAGACATTGATTAGCATGTTCAGGTGTGCTTGATTAAGGTTGGAGCTAAACTCTGCACTGCATCGGCCCTCCAGGGTAAGATTTGAACAGCCCTGCTGTACTATAAAGACATATTTTCACAGTAATATTTTGGAAATACTAGTCTTTTTAGTCCAACAATAATTGGATCATACACTCTCTGGCTCTGTGCCAGAGGGCAAAACCATCAATCTCAATCCGTGAGAGTTTTGTTTCTAACTTTCAGCAGGAAATGAGTTGATGGTAATCTGTAAAAATGCTAAAGGCACCATAAACAGAATTATCATTAAGCACCACATATTTAGTGTCTGAAAGCCAGTGAAGTTAATATTTAAGTTATGTATTAATAACCATCCCATTTAAGGGGATAATTATTATATATCTAATTATCAATCATTCCAATCTTTTTTTTTTGTGCCATATTTATTTTTATTTTATTCTTTTTTTTTTTATTACAACATGAGTTTAAAAGAAAAGGCAAATGAGTTTTAAACAACATAGCAGTGAATATAGTTTGACTTTTCATTTTCTGGTAAAGTTTCCATCATTTTAAAACAAATTTGAATTTAGTAAAGAGAAATACATGTTCTATTTAAAAAAAACTGTTCTAACCTGTTTCACAGAATCAAAGTCCTCAATGATTGGGAAAGAGGAAGATGGCATCCTCACAATAAACCGAAGGAGAGGAGCCATCAAACAGGCCAAGGTTCACTTCATCAAGAACCACGAGTTCACAGCCACCTTCTTCAAACAGCCCACCTTCTGCTCCGTCTGCAGGGAGTTTGTGTGGTTAGTAAATAAATAAATGAATCAAATAAAAACAAATGATAATACAGATGCACTTTCATTGCACAGTAATCATCCCACAATCATCTCACAACTAATAGCCTGTACACACAATAACAGTAAAATGTAGGTAATAACTAGAGTTAACTAAAGAATACATTTGTCGCTACTGTAATCCTAGTGTGTTTTATGTGGATGCCAGGGTATGTGGTTGCTAGGACATTTATAAGTACGCTGTTTCTAATTTAAAGCCCGAGTCTTATACTATTAAAAATGAATCTGGACTGGTCCCTATATATGTACATTTTTTTTTTCTCTTTCAGTTTTTTTCACATTTTAATGTCCCTCATGCAAAAGAATGTAAATATATGATTGCTTAAAATAAATATATATTTTTTTAATCATGTCCATAGCAGTAGCTTTTCATCAGTATAAAACATTATATATGGTCTTATAAAACATATAAATGGTCTTCATCTGTAATACTGAGTGGTTCATGTGCTGTATGAATCGTTCAGCGGTAGATCACATTTAGTTTGAGGCAATGGCTTGTAGGTAAATATTCACCTCATCCAGCGCTATTTTTGTATTTTATCTTGAAAAATATCCAATTGGTATTTCAGTGTGAGAAACAATTCAGTGCATAAGTGATCTGTCTGAATGGCATGCCATTTTTTTTAATCCTGGACCAACAATTCTGTCCCAAAATGTAGTCCTAACCATATATCCCCTAAACCTAACCCTACCCATCAGTTTCCCCTAAAATCAGAGGGAAATAATAGATTAATAACACTGATGTAGAAGCACCTAACCCCTGGTTGTATGTCTAAACTTGAAATTAACTGTAAACTTGTCCCTCAAATCTGATTGGTTGATTGGAATGATGTTGATCCAGCACCATGTTGCACTTGAAATCAGGTTCCGCATCTGAATGAATCAGACAGAAATGCGAACAAAACCTGGCAAAAGAGTGATTCATTCACAAATGTGCCATCTGCCATTGGTCTACAGTAATCTCCAATTTGCTTGGATTTATTAGTAATATTTTACTAGGGAACAGTGGTATTTCAAGAGTCTAGCAATGCTGAAACTCCTGATCCCAAGTATTAGCAGTATACAGCAGTGCTTGTTAATGGAATGTGGTTCGTGATCTAGGCTGCGAAAGCAAAGCTTGCAGGTTCAATACCAAATTGGAATGACCCAGAAACTAGAGAATTACTGAGATTACACAGTAGCACTGATGTGCCCTTAAGCAATGTACTTCTCAGTCAAGGTGACGCATGGTCCTCTAATTGGCATACTATAACCGGTCAGTCCAGGGAGATGGGATCCAGCGAGATAAGTCACTATAAAAAAGGAAAAAAAAGCATCATTAATATCCAGTCACTGCAATTAAATAATCACTATTAGAAATCTGAAATTATTCAAAATTGTATCTCATGTAGGCATAAGAAAGTAATATCTGTATCAGTAGTACCTGGCAGCAATAATCTTGGTGTGTGTGTTTTTTAAGTCATAGTATTGGATAGCATCTGTGTTTGTGTGCGCAAACGCACTTGGTCTTTCCTCTGATATTTCAGCCGCCCCAGCAGAGTCCCTCGGGCTGTCTCCTTCCTGTGCAGCATGAGACAGATTGCTTTAGTGCTTTGTTCACACCGTGTATATAAATGTATTTGTTTTGGAGACAGCCAGTTCCCAAAAGTCTCCCTAATAAGAGTTTCAAATGTATACCGTTTGTGTACTAACAGTCTATTATCACCTGCTGTGTAGAAATATCAATAATCCAAATTTTGTTTATTTATTTTTGCCTTCTAGGGGTCTCAACAAACAGGGCTATAAATGTAGACGTAAGTATCTTTTTGTATCTATTGTAGATACTCCCATCTCTTTCTTAGTAAGAACACACTTTTGTTCCTTGAACATATCACAGATAACAGATCATATAATGTTGCAGTTTGACCGGTTTTTTTTTCTGTGTGGCACATAAATCATCCACTTATGTGGAATTAACATAATTATGGGCTCTTTTGAAATACATTTTTAATAAGATATTTTGTACCATTAAATTAATGAGAAGGTAATGAGAATGTAATTTACACACATTACACCCTACTTTCCCTCCCTCTTTCTTAGAATGCAATGCGGCCATTCACAAGAAGTGCATCGATAAGATCATTGGAAGATGCACAGGAACAGCAACCAACAGTCGAGATACAGTGGTAAGCATTAGAGTCCTGAATCTCTGACATTCAATTACAAATGATCAAAGCTCTTCAACAAGGGCCCCCTTAATTGTTTTAATATTTGTAAAAAATAATATAAAAAAAAAGCACACACAAAAATAGGAAATAATATTTATTATTTAATAGGAAAGCAATATTTAGCAAAACAACTATATACATACGTATATATATATATATATATATATATATATATATATATATATATATATATATATATATATATATATATATATATATATAAAAATATACTGTAAAAAATTATTTAGAAAAAAGTTACCTGGTTGCCTAAAATTTGAGTGTATTGAAGTTAAAATTTTGAGTTAATACAGTGAACATTTTTTTGAGGTTCGACAACCTTTATTAAAAGATTATTAAAAGATTTTGTAAGCATATTGGGTAATTGTGTGTGTTTTATTTCTGATGACGCAGTGACACATGCCAAATAGTGCTATTTTCATGATTTATCAAATTTTTTATGTGGTTCAGATACAATAATATTTTGAGTTTCTATTTATTAAACAAATTTCCTTCATTGTATTAACTCAAATTTTTAATTTCAATAAACTCAAAATTTGAAGGCAACCAGGTTACTTACTTTTTTAAGTTAAACCAACAAAAACCAATTAATTAATACTATTCACCAAGGACACATTTAAGATATGTATGTTTCTAAACATTTCTATTTGTATAATAGTAGTTTTTACTGTATTTTGTAATAAATTAATGCAGCCTTGATGAACTGCATAAAAAAACTTTCAAAAATCTTTAAATCATAAATAAAATTACAATTAAATAAATTGAATCCATATTTTTTTTTAAATATATATAAATGATATACTGTATATAGAAAGTATAATATGTCGCTCTGTACATAAATAGTGATTATTTTATAATATTATTTCTTTTGTAAATACATTTATAATTTATATAATTATTTTATAGCTTTGCACTGTAAACTATGTATCTCTCTGATGCCTGCTTAACTGTTTGGGTCTTATGGTCAAATTTTAAGGACCTGGAAAAAAATAAATAATAATTTGCAGTTCCAGAAGGCTTGTCCTTCTGTTTCCAATATCAATAATGAACAGAGCAGGGATCAAAATCTATCAGTAATCAATAGACGCTCATGATATTATAAAATCAATACAGCCATATTGCAAATACATTTGTGTCAATAAACTCAGAAGCAGCCCATTGTGCCACCTTATAACCAATCGCTCAAGCTTAACATTTTGGCATGGAGGCTAACAAGTTTTTTTTGCAATACTTTGAACCGGAGTCTGATTACAGTAGTCCTAGTGAGCAGTTCTGGGGTCGATGAGGCTATGAAGGGCCATCATGAGGCGTTTTCAGTCTGGTGCTGATGTTTCTTATGTCTGCAGTTTCAGAAGGAGCGTTTTAAGATTGACATGCCACATCGCTTCAAGACCCATAACTACATGAGCCCAACCTTCTGCGATCACTGTGGGAGTCTGCTGTGGGGAATGGTCAAACAAGGCCTCAAGTGTGAAGGTAAGGAAGAGGTTATTTTATCTCTTCCGTGCCTTATCTCCTTATGTCTTGTTTTCCTTTTTTGTTTCTTTCTCTGTTTTAATATCTAATGCAACTAACTCTCGCTGTTCAGAATGTAGTATGAACATCCATCATAAATGCCAGACCAAGGTTGCCAACCTCTGCGGAATCAACCAAAAGCTCCTGGCTGAGGCTTTGACACAAGTTAGCCTGGTAAGTGATTCAACCTCGTTTTCAAGGCATCTACAATAACATTTTGTAATTTATAAACCGTAAGGATTTTTTTTGGACATACTGTGTCATATTCTCTGTATTATTAGGATGTAACAAACCCCCAGAAATAAAGCAGACAAAATCTGACATGCTTAATATTTTCATTTATTAAAAAATCATTTAGAAATCTTCCACAAAGCGTCCAGATCCCACTCTGTCAGAGATTGGAATCTATCAAGCCATAGATAAAAACATGCCAGTGGACCCTAGTGGTGAGTTTCAATTACTGCATATTCCCTGCTGCATTATTGCTTCATTTATCTTTGATACATTTATATATTTGCTTAGCTTTTTTAATTAAATAGACAGTGGCTCCAAAACGTATTCAGACATTTGTCACATAAAAAATTCCATACATTTTATTTATATAAAAAATATCTAACTGTGACATCTGCAAATTATTATTGTCTTTTCTGTGTCAATACTTTTTTTTAGTGGATGTATGAAGTCACTCCTTCTCAAATTCACTTTCTGTGGCTGTAGAATCTTAAGAAAAACATGACAATTATATTGTTTCTGTGTTATAGTATCATTGAGATACTTTTAATAGTTATTCATAGTTTGAAATATTTATTTTCCTTTTATTTTCCGATTTAATTTTAGTTGGTTAGTTGTAGTAATATGGTTGTATTTGTTTCTTTAACTTTATTGTCTGTTTCCGTTTTCCTGGACAGAAATTCATCTTTGACACTGACAATACTAAACATCCACATATTGCATGATAAAACACATAAAACCAATTTGTCCCCATAAAAAAACATAAACACATAAGAAAAGAAAATACAATACTATTAATACAATATATATATATATATATATATATATATATATATATATATATATATATATATATATATATATATATATATATATATATATATATATATATATATATATATATATATATATATATATATATATATATATATATGCATTTTTACATGTCAATACAAGCACCTACCCTTGTAAATATATAGTTTTTGTCTTTTTAATAAAATGTCTATATCATTTTTAAACATTTTAATTTCAATTTTACTTATTTATTCTAATGGAGTTATTCTAGTACAATATGTTATACTTAATAGAAAATAAAATAATAAAACGTTTTTTCCCCAGTTAATGTTTATTTAAAACAAGGGAAATGTTTATTTAATGTTTTGGTTTTATAACCCTGCATTTTGTATGTTAATATGTGTACATTTGTGTTTGTAAGTGTTAGCGCAGGCATCTCAGTATGGAAAACTATGGGATGAAACAAACCCTGCCCCTCCCAGCACCAACATCCCATCCCGGGTCTCCATAAGCAACTTTGTGTTCCATAAGGTACTGGGCAAAGGCAGCTTTGGAAAGGTAAGAAACACACACATAGTGTACTGATTTCTGCATCGAATTATTATGAGGTCCAGACTTTAAACAGTTCCCATGTCCTGTTAGGTTTTGCTGGCTGAGCTCAAAGGAAAGGGGGAATATTTTGCTGTAAAAGCCCTGAAGAAGGATGTTGTGCTTATGGACGATGATGTGGAGTGCACAATGGTGGAAAAAAGAGTGTTGGCATTAGCCTGGGAAAACCCTTTTCTCACACACCTCTACTGCACCTTTCAGTCAAAGGTGAGTGTTCTTACAAATAATAATGTTACATCTACAATATCTTTTAAAAGTTTGGGGTCAGTAAGAAATGAATAGTGATAATTGTATTCATCAAGGATGCATTAAATGAATCAAAACTGACAGTAAAGAT
Source organism: Pseudorasbora parva (assembly GCF_024679245.1). Taxonomy (NCBI): domain Eukaryota; kingdom Metazoa; phylum Chordata; class Actinopteri; order Cypriniformes; family Gobionidae; genus Pseudorasbora; species Pseudorasbora parva. The sequence continues at coordinate 21,175,117 of NC_090193.1, read as the reverse complement.
ATTTATAACAATTTTTTTTTTTTCAATAAATTAACATTTCTATTCATCAAAGAATTGGTTTCTACAAAAGTGTTAAGAAGCACAGCAGTTTTTTATAATAATGAATATTTCTCGAGCAGCAAATCAGCATATTAGAAGGATTTCTGAAGGATCATGTGACACTTAAGACTCGAGTAATGATGCTGAAAATTCAGCTTTGCCATCACAGGAATACATTACATTTTAAAATATATTAAAATAGAAAACAGTTTACATTTTCAATATATAATATTACTGTTTTTACTGTATTGTTCATCAAATAAATGCATCCTTGATGGGCATAAGGGGCTTTCTGTCAAAAATATATATATAAAGTCGTATATATATCATATCGCATGATTATCTAAAACACTGTATTATGTCTAATATGTTTTATTTTATTTTAGAATAAAATGGTTCAATGTTCAATATGGAATGTGGTCCTACAAAGTAAAATATCTTTCTGTCAAATGACGTAAATCAAATGTAAAACTCTTACAGGAACAATGCTTTATCATTACTGTAATGCGTGCCGAAGAACTCGTTCGCCCTGTTTCACTTGCTATGTTTCCATGACTATCAACATGTCAGCCTGATTAGCCGTGGATTTGATGTTGAACATTATGTGAAAGGCATGGAATGTTGTAAACACATGAATATTGCTTTTTTGTTGACAGGCTCACACAAATATCTAACTAAGTTCATTTGATTTAGAATAATTTCTTATGGTGCATATAATATATTGTCACAATCCACTGTCTCTCAATAATGATGTGCGTTTATCAATAGGAGCACTTATTCTTTGTGATGGAGTATCTGAATGGAGGAGATCTGATGTTCCACATTCAGGACAAGGGCCGTTTTGATTTGTACAGAGCCACGTAAGTAACATGCGTTCTGCATAAATAATCTCAAAACAGTTAAGCATTTACTGTAGCATGTCTATATTAATTATTTTCCATAATCAAGAAAAACAATTTTATAATTATTTTTTTAAATAATTGTTGTTGTTTTGGTCAAACTGTTTCCTGTCACAGGTTCTATTCTGCTGAAATCATCTGTGGACTACAGTACCTCCACTCTAAAGGCATTGTATACAGGTGAGATGAATGTTCCTGTGGTCTGATGACTGAGGATTCTCTCACAGAGATGCACTCAAAAGTTATAAATCTGCTATTGTATATTTAGGGCCAGATTACAGGGCAACAGAAACAGGGCAAATTAGCGTGAGAGCACAGAGAGAGTGGAAAATGATCTACTGAAGATGCACAAATTAAAGAACACAGACACAGCTGGATCATTTTTGAAAATGACCAACGCAATCTACCAAGAGCAGCGCAAATTAGCGTCTGGTTTAACCCTAGTTTGTGCTCTGGGGTCTATATGACCCCAAAGCACTTTTCTTTAGTTAAAAAAAATGGTTCCCTTTATCTCAGTGGAATAAAACTTTGTGACTTTTCCTAAGTTATCTATCTGTACATGCACAAAAAAACTGGGCTTGATTCGGTTGTTCTAAAGGCATGTAAAAAAATTTGTCACACTCAGGAGCTTTGGGGTCAATATGACCCCACATTGAAATGAATGGGAAAATCGAAAAAAAATTGTTTTTTATTTTTCATTTGTCAAAAAAAATATATAAATCCAGAATAAATCTGAAAATTTCCATACCACAATGAAGCCCTGGTACTAGAGCACAAATGTAAAGTGGAACGAACATGATCACTTGCACACACACATGCTCACGCACACAAACACACATAAACAAACACACAGGAGTGACTCCAATTGAAAGCATTTTTTTTAGAAATTGACAAATAAAATCAATAATTCCAGAAAAAAATCTGAAAATTTCTACACAGAAATGAAGGCCTGGTACTAGAGCAAAAATGCAATGTAGAAAAGACATGCTCACTCAAACACACACACACACACACACACACACACACACATACATACATACTAACAGGAATGACTGCCATAGCCAAATAAAATCAGCCACAAATGCAGAACAAAGATAAAAGGGGTGAGACCTAATGCACGCACACACACACACACACACACACACACACACACACACACACACACACACACACACACACACACACACACGCACGCACGCACGCCCGCGCACATGTGCACGCATACACGCACATGCGTACTGAGGCACCACCCACATGCGCACTGGCGCATTACGCACGTGCGCCTATGCGCACGCGCACATGGGCACGCGCGCACACACACACAGAGAGAGAGAGAGAGAGAGAGAGAGAGAGAGAGAGAGAGAGAGAGAGAGAGAGAGAGAGACAAAGAGAGGGAGAGAGAGCATCTATTGAATTTGTCAAATGAAATCAGCAACAAATGTGAGTACCTGAGTGAATCAGTGAGACCTAATGCATGCACACACACACACACACACACACACACACACACACACACACACACACACATACACGCAGAGAGAGCAAGGGAGAGATGAAAGGAAACTGACCCGTTCAACTTTGAGAAAGTTTACTCTGAGATCTAAGAGCTGCAACTTTGTTTTGAAAGCAAAGTAATTGTTCCCATAACATATATTCCCATACAAAAGAGGGCCAGAGCATGGACTGATTTTTGTTCATGATACATGTTCATTCACAACATTCTGAACTGCTTTTTTACCATGTGAATTATGTAATAATTTTTGTAGCTAGTTATTGCTTTTATGGTCAGTGTTCAGAATTTGATTATCAAAAAATTATATTGTTATTCAATGTTCATTCTTCACTCCTGGTCATTTATGCATATTGCTGCTGTTTTTTTATATATATATTATTAAATTAATATCTTCAAAATTCTAAAGTTAATAATTTTTTTCCACATTTGGTTCATTAAAATAAATAATATTCAACTACAATCCGATTCTAAGTCTTGTACTTTAGGTGTTTCTTATGTGGCGATTTATGTGGTATTTTGTTAAAACAGACATTTCAAAACTTATCAAAAACTACCAAAATTCTACTATTTGAAGGAATATTTATTTTTTTATGTCTTGTATAATGTTTATACATGTATAAATTCACAAAATGTATAACAAAAGTTATGATATGAGCAGTTGGCCACATCCAGTAAAATGAATGGATCTCTATTGCCCCCTATGGACAAAACAATTTCTTTCTTAAATTGTAATTCCTTCAAGTTTGTCTTTGACCAACAGATGGCAGAATTGTACAGCTAACACCTATATCAATATCCAGAAACAAATTCATTTTAATTTAGATCATGATTTAAGTATTTTTTTCATAAAAAATTGATATTTCACACGCAAGCTAATGGTATAAATGAGGATTTGTGTGGTAAATAGGTACAAAAGTACTTTGAATATCCAAAAACACAGCATTACTGTATAGATGAGAAGTGAACAAAAAAAATAATATATTATATGTAATATTAAAAATGTATATTTTTTTTACAATCACTCTTTACATTTTGGGGTCATATAGACCCCAAATGCACTGAGTGTAAACAGGAAACTAAGGACATATTAGGGTTAAGACGCGCTTTTTGGGCCTTAAATAATAGCGCAAACATCAGTAAATTGACGAGCGCAAACCTTATTAAATGACCTTGTGTGATTCATTTAAATACTCTCTTCACAAAAGTTTTGCGTCTGAAAGGGAAACTCCTACAAATGCAAATGCACTAAGTTCAGCCACAAAAATAACCTTGGCATTGCCTTTTCAGCGCATATTTTTCACTGCATGTCTTTAGTAAATCCTGACAATAGGTTTTAAATGCCAAAAGAGGGTTTGCACTGGTGCAAGCTGTTAGTAAAACTGGCCCTTACACTCATATTGAAGAAACTCTTATGATTTTTTTTTTTTGTCTAGGAAACTGCATTTTTTATTATATGTAAATTTGTATTGTTTTATATATTTAGTAAGTTAATACTTTTATTCAACAATGATGCATTAAATGAATCAAAAGTAACAGTAAACATTTATAATCTTACAGGAGATTTCTATTTCAAATAAATGCTGTTATTTTGAACTTTATATTCATTGAATCCAGCAAAAAAAAACTATTATGGTTTCCACAAAAACATTATTCAGCACAGACCTCAGACTTTTAAACCAAATAACTCAACTTTCACATGGACTTCCTGTCTTTTTTTTTCTTCCTAATCAGAGATTTAAAGTTGGACAATGTTATGCTGGATAAGGATGGACATATTAAGATTGCAGACTTTGGGATGTGCAAAGAGAACATGGTTGGAGAAAACAGAGCAACCACGTTCTGTGGCACACCAGATTATATTGCTCCTGAGATCCTGCTGGGACAGAAATACAGTTTCTCTGTGGACTGGTGGTCATTCGGCGTGCTGCTCTACGAGATGCTGATTGGCCAGTCACCGTTCCAAGGTGATGATGAGGACGAGCTGTTCGAGTCGATTCGCATGGATGTACCTCACTACCCACGATGGATTACCAAGGAGGCCAAAGACCTGCTGGAGAAAGTAAGTCTGACCCACTATTGTTTCTTAATGAACGCTGTCAGGATTGATGCTTTATAGAATCATTTACTTACTTGTACTTCAGGCTGGCACCCTTAGAGGAGCTTTATGTTCTCAAAATTGAAATCTGTGCCTTTTACATTTTCACAGTTATTTGAGCGGGATCCAACCAGACGGCTTGGTGTTGTGGGAAATATCCGTGGACATGCCTTCTTCAAGACAATAAACTGGCCTGCATTGGAGAAACGAGAGGTGTCTCCACCATTCAAGCCAAAAGTGGTACGATTTGTTAGATTTTACTTGTTTGATTTGAACAAAAGCTTATGAAACTATTTTCCCCTCAAAATGGGACACAACTCTCTGACAGATAAGCCAGGTTATAGATTATTATTTCTAAAAATCAGTTTTGTTACATACATACATACACACCGATCAGGCATAACTGGGTGATGGTTATGTTAGTGGGCACCTGTTAGTGGGTGGGATATATTAGGCAGCAAGTGAACATTTTACCACCTACCTAAGCATTGTTGCAGACCATGTAGACCCTTTCATGGATACAGTATTCTCTGGTGGCTGTGGCTTCTTTCAGCAGGATAATGCGCTTGCCACAAGGCAAAAATGGTTCAGAAATGGTTTGAGGAGCACAACGAGTTAAGGGGGTTAACTTGGCCTCCGAAATCCCAGATCTCAATCAAAATGAGTGTCTGTGGGATGTGCTGAACAAACAAGTCCGATCCATGGAGGCCCCACCTCACAACTTACTTGACTTAAAGGATCTGTTGCTAACATCTTGTTGTCATATACCACTGCACTCCTTTAGGGGTCTAGTGGAGTCCAAGCCTTGACTGGCCAGGGCTGTTTTGGCAGCAAAAGGGGGACCAATACATTATTAGGAAGGTGTTCATAATTTTATTCAGGATCGGTATATGTGTACACACACACACACACACACACACACACACACACACACACACACACACACACACACACACACACACACACACACAGTAAATGTAAATACACAATAGTGTCCAATATCTAAATGATCCTACAATTTCGATTAAACCATCAAGATCAGGCAAATATTGTATCTTTTTTTAAATATATTAAAATGAGCGAAGGACAAAACACTAAACTTGGTTAAGCTACAGCGATTTTAATAATAAATTTACTCGCCATTTTAATAAAAAAAAAACTCACAGGAAAAAGCATACATTGACTACAACATAATGAGGTATTAATATTTTGTTGGTTCTGTTTTGTTTTTGCATGTTTATAATTTCTTTGTATGACAACCTGGCCAAAAAGGATGTCGGCCCAAATTTACATTTGTTTCATTGTATTATCACAAATAAAATTATTACGTTTAAGTACAACTATGCAATTTGCTTACAAAATATTTAATAATAATAATAATAATAATAGATTTTATTTATAACTCACTTTTCATTCTGAAGAATCTAAAAGTGCTACAATGGAAAAGGGAAAATAACAAAAATGAAATTTAACAGATTTAATAATATTTGAATAAAGTGTAAAAAAAATTCTTGGCTGTATATATCACTTTTGGCCATTGTAACTAACTAAAATAAAATACGTTTGTTTTAATAAAGGCCTTCTGAAGCAAAGTATTGCATTTGTGTAAGAAAAATATCCATATTAACATTGTACTAAAATTACACATTTTTAGAGAGCTAAATAGAAATATCTAAATCATACAACAAAAGTGCTTAAAATAAAGGCAAATTCAAAATATGAATAAATACTTATACTTATATTTAAATAACACTTAAATAACTGCTATGAGGGCTGGTTTCACCTACATTCAAGATTGATTTTATTATTGAATCTGATTGCAAAGTGATGTGTGTTTGATAGCTTATTGCATATGTTGTAAGAATATACTGAACAAATAAAATAGTAAAATATCTGTCATAAATGTTAAGCCAGTGTATTTTTCGTGAAAACTACATTTAATGATAAACTAATAACCTTTGCCTTATCTGTGCTCTTATGATGCCATTACAGTAAGAGGAAATCTCTTTTAAAGAGTTCATATCATGTGATGAGGAATCAGATTTTCCTCTGCTGAGATAAGAGTTGGATTTACAATGGGAAAAATACTCTTAACTTTTACAAAACAAAACTTCCTCCTCAGCCCAAATGGAAAACTTTAACAAGTTACTGATGTTATACTGATTGCCATATTTACAGTCCACGTCAACAAAGCTTATTTGTTAATCAGAAACTTGACCCGCCCAGTCATTAGGTATTATTCCTACTATTCCTGTCTTCAGCATTCTAATATGCTGAACCTCTAAGTGGACATGATAACAGTAAATTGTGGGAAAATCTGACTAATCTTAACAATAATAATTTTTTGAATAGGGTCACTGTAATCTTAACAGTTGAGCAGCACATTTTAGTGTTCTTTTGAACTTTCTATTGATCAGAGCATCCTGAAAAACCTGAAGCACAACTGTTTTTAACATTGATAAAAAATAATAAAAAAGGTTTCTTGAGCATCAAATCATAATATTAGAATGATTTCTGAAGACTTGTGTGACACTGGCGTAATCATGCTGAAAATACAGCTTTACCATCACAGGAATAAATTAGATTTTTAAATATATTATCAAAATATAAAACCGTTTGAAACTTTTGAACAGTTGTATAATGCAGAACCCTTTTTGGTTATATGTAGTGCTGTGTTGAGGGTTCTTGTTTTTGTGTATTCTGCTATTTCAATGTGAAAAAAACACAAAAGACACAGTGATATTTGTGATCTCACCCACAAAAATGAACTCCTTCCCTTCATGATTATTTTCTGACTTCTCTCTGTTCCTTTACTTGCAGAAATCGGCCAATGACTGTAGTAACTTTGACCGGGAGTTCCTCAGCGAGAAGCCCCGTCTCTCTCAATGTGACAAGAACCTGATTGACTCTATGGATCAGACTGCCTTTAATGGCTTTTCTTTCATTAACCCCAAAATGGACACCATTCTGGAGAAATGAGACATTCTGGCCAAGGTCCTCTAAACCTGCCCATCTCAAATCAAAAATGGCATACAGGAGCCAGGAGTTCAACCAGTGTTACACTTGTTATACTTTCTGGATGGTCCAAATGGATAATAGATTTCTTCGTTAATCAAATGATCAAAACGCTCAATCAAAAAAACTTCTTTTAATGATGTATTATATTTGTTATTGTAATATCCCTAACATAATTGTAAATGTTCATTGGATTAAATAATACCTATCATATATATATATATATATATATATATATATATATATATATATATATATATATATATATATATATATATATATATATATATATATATATATATATATATATATATATATATATATATATATACAGTATAATACAGGCCAAAAGTTTGGACACATTACTATTTGTAATGTTTTTAAAAGAAGTTTCTTCTGCTCATCAAGCCTGCATTTATTTGATCAAAATGTTTTAATATTGTGATATATTATTACAATTTAAAATATTTGGTTTTCAATTTATTATACTTTACAATTAAATGATCATTTATTTCTGTGAAGCAAAGCTGAATTTTTCAGGATCGTTACTCCAGTCTTCATTGTCACCTGATTCTTCAGAAATCATTCTAATATTCTGATTTATTATGAGTGTTGGAAACAGTTCTGCTGCCAAATATATTTGATGAATAAACGGTTCAAAAGAACTGCATTTATTCAAAATAAAAACATATTTTCAAATAATATAAATCTCCTTTACTATCCATTTTTATCAATTTAACACATCCTTGCTGAATAAAATTATTGACTCCCCCCCCCCCCCCCCCCAAAAAAAAAAGACTGACCCCAAATTACTGACCAGTAGTGTATATTGTTACAAAGATTTCTATTTTTAAAGCATTTGCTTCTTTTTAATTTAATTTTTTACTTTTTATTCATCAAAGTATTATAAAAAAGTATCACATTATGAAAAAAATATTTAGCAGCAGAACTGTTTCCAACTTTGAAAATAAATCATCATATTAGAATGATTTCTGAAGGATCATGTGACACCGAAGACTGGGGAATGATCCTGAAAATTCAGGTTTGCATCACAGAAATAAATGATCATTTAAAGTATAATACATTGAAAGCCAATTATTTTAAATTGTAATAATATATCACAATATTAATTTTTTTCTGTATTTTTGATCAAATTAATGCAGGCTTGATGAGCAGAAAAAACTTTTTTCAAAAACATTACAAATAGTAATGTCTCCAAACTTTTGGCTTGTACTATATGTGTATATATATACACTCACAGACAAAAAGGGATACTGAGAGAAAGGGACTTGTATATTGTAGACTGTATAATATGCTGGGACTTTGCAATTTGATTGAATAGTGGCCTTTTTAAGACTCTTGAATTCTCCTTGTTCACCCTCATACGTTTCATTATTAAGCATAGACTCTCATACTAAGATTCATTTGCGGGATGATTTGGCCCTTTGTGCATCTATCCTTTTTTGTTGATCTGAAACTAAGTTTTATAGTGAAAGCTGTACTTTTAAAATGCAAATTTTCCCAGCGTGAGCTGGCATAAGCTCTTCTGTGCGTACACAAAATAGTGTTTTTTCCCACTATGGATCTATAAATCATGGAAGACTTTTGTAGGTGAACCTAAAACATCCGCACTATGAAAACTTTAGAAATATTAATGTCTTGCTAGACATTTCGTTCATGCATAGGTTTACTTTTATGGTACTGTAATAGGTAGCATGTATTGGTACTGAATATTAATGGGTGGAGGATATACATCTCCTGAGCAAGTGAGAGTATAAATATATGTACTGTTATTTAATGTTGGTATTTTAATATGTGATACTGTATATAACAATATATGTATATTGTTCTGAACTGTTGTTGATGTTACTGGAGTTTACTGGATGTTTTAATGTCTTTTTTTTTTTTTTTTTTTTTTTTTTTTACTGAATTTACTCCTCATAGCTCAACACCATTAAAGATTTCTTCAACTTTAATTTTGACTTTTGACGCGTTTCATTTGACAGCACCCATTATTTAGCATAAAATAGTCTCTGTCCAAAATGCCATGTTAGGCTATTACAACAGTAGCTACAAATGGGCAAACTGTTCGTAGCAACTGTTTGTGAGCTGTCACTCACTTATAAGTAAGAAAATAAGGTTTTAATGATATTACGTTTTAATATAGGTTCCAAAACGTATTGGTCGGATCAAATTGTTATTTTATTTTTTGCTAAGGAAGTGACATGCAGTTTGCTCAGTGTGTCTCGTGTAGCAACTTTGTGCTGAGCCATCATTAGCGACCATCACAGCCGCTTAAACTAATTCGAAAAGATTGAAATTACTGCCATCTAGCGGATATGGCTTTAAACTGCATGTTAAGCCTCTTTTGACCTAAAGATCCCAGAGCATTTCAGCACATTCAGATCAACCGCTATGTGCGTGACTAAAATTAACTTTTGATGCTTAAGTGTCTATAAAAGCCGTTGATGTACTTTACAAAGAGATGCGAAGTATAAATTAAAGAGCAAACTGTCTTGATTTTTTTACGTGAGCATTTTTACATGGCGGGTGTAAACAGTCACATGACCAGATCTGTTTAATTTCAGTTTGTCCCTCTGAAAGATGTCTAGGTCAAAGCTCCATGAAAGGAAGCACGTAAACATTTTAGATGCAACTACATAGGCTATGGTATTTTAAAGAGGTATTAATAATATAGGCCTATATAAAAAGTATCTTTCTTTTATAAATCATGTTCAAAATAGCATAGCTTACGTGTAAACATGTCAGTTGTCACATATGTGACCAGTAATTTTTTTGGAATGCAATGCACTGATTCACATTATAAAGCTGTCTTTTTCAAATATACATTTATTTAATTTTATTATATTTAAAGTTTTGCCACAATTTCCTGGCAATTATTCTACTTTTTTGGACCCTTCTGCTCAAAATAGTTAAGTTTTGCATAGGCTACTTTCATTTCTACAACTTTAACCATTTTTGTTTTCTTTTTTCGAAAAGGCATTTTGTGGGGCCATGATACTTAGACTTAGCTGGTAAAATACAAAGGTCTTAGAAAATAACTTGCAAAAATGCATTATATGACAAAGATTAGTCTACATTGTGTAAAACCAAGAATACAAGAAGTTATTTAGCCTATTTGTATTTTTAAAAGTAAATTAGTAAAAGTCTTTCAGATTCTCTCTCTTTTGTAGAGAAATTGCCTTAAATATGATACATTATTCAATAATTTATTTGATATTTGACCTACTTTATATGGATAAATACCAGTCCCTGACATATTATATATATATATATATATATATATATATATATATATATATATATATATATATATATATATATATATATATATATATATATAACATGTAAGAACTAGGCTTGTTGTGAAATGTTGACACAAAAGGCAGATTTTGTTCAAAACAGAAAATAAAGTTTTTGAATGAAACATGCACGTCCATTTATAGGAATTAATCATTTGTCAAATGGCTGTTTCCACATAGAAGCATCCAGAAAGATTATTTACACAGAGGAACTGGCTGCTCAGCGTGGCGCAGTTGTGTGTTAGATTAAGCTCTGTTTAATGGTACATTCTAGCCAATAGGACAAACACTTTCTGTACTGAACAAAACGGCATTGAGGCTGGGCGGCAAATGTTGTATACCACAACATGGACTGTATATTCTTTCCCAATAACTTATTTAAACCAGAATAATTGTTAACCTCCGCGCAGTAACGACATGAACAGGTTATGACTGTTGTAAGCTATCGTTTAATATTGCGTCCCACCGTTTTTATTGTTCAGTCTAGGAACGTTATAAGTAAAAGGTGTAATACGCAATAAAAGTGATATTTTAACGTCACTTTAGTGTTTCGGCGAGGCATTGTAAACATTGTGTTGAAATATTTGGCAAGTTCGCCTTTTTTATCGCTGAAAGCCAACAAATATCAATCCCCGTGCTCGTGGATGAGAGGCTCGCGCGAGAGGCGGCGCATGCGCACTCACACTTTGTGCCATATTGGAATGAGGTCGTGAACGACTAGGCGGAAAAAGACACGGCATCTAAAACCGACTTGAAAAACTCCTCAGTGGTAAGAAACCGAATGCATTCCCAAATATTTATGTATTTTACCCTTTGTCCTAATCGGCCATGGCTTTAACGAGCGATTTTGCGTTGCCTGCATCTTTTTTCCCGTCTCCAAAAAAAAGGTGACTTGTGCTCGCTCGTATGAGTGCCTGGCTCTATTGCTTAAGCTATGACGTTTCAGTAACTTGTCTTGGTTACAGGCGTTTTTAGCATGTGCACGGAATCAGCCGCACTCACATCAACATAAAAAGCCTCCCGAATCAGTGCAGAGAAAATGTTTCGTGTCTAATAATGTTTAATTGCACGATATGTGTCTTTCGGAATGAAAGTTGCCTGAGCGGCGTGAATGTATTAAATGCTATTATCCAGTTATATGTAGCTAGCCGAATACACTGCGCTTGGCCAGCGAACTATCACTGGGCTATTTCTATGAATTACACTCCCTAAATTGAATCATTTTATATATCAGCTACCGGGTCCATTTATCGCTGTACCTTCTAAATGCGTTTATTTGGGCTTTGGTAGTAGGTACATAACGCTGATGCATTATATTTATTGTAGACAATTGTTGTTCTGTGCTGTTTTTTATAACATTAATGTTTAATAATAATAATAAAGTCGAATGGTTGCTTCCTTATACACTTTCAGAAATTGATGACAGTTTAATTATCTGGCCGGGTTACATAATAGAAGTTGTGTTTAGCCTAAGTCACCATCACTCTATTTGGGAAGAACTCAAGCTCTCAATTGGCTTCATTCTAACATTAAAATACAAGACAAATTTTTTTTAACTAGATTTTTTATTTTATTTTATTTTATAAACAACAGTGTTAATATATCCAATATAAACACCTAAATATAATTCCAATGAATCTCTTTTTGCAAAACAATTAATAATTCGCCCGAATGTCAATGAACACATTGAATAGTTCGAGGATCTGACTGTGGCTGTTGCACGTGACAGCGGTCACTGCGTCATTTCATCATCTTCTTTTTGTCTTTATTGCATTAAGTCAGTTATGTTCGCTTCCGTAATTCGCTTGTGTTTATGTGCGTTTAATGGAAGGAAGTTGTCTTTTGCATGAAGTGATGGAGCGGCAGAGTTTGGCAGGAATGTGCTGAGGGTTCATAGACACACCAGAAATAGATTTCCGCTGTCCTGGGGTCTCCTCATTCCCTCATGTGTAATGTTGTGACACCAGTTCAGACTACAGGGCTGAAAATCATTATCATGTGTGTATGTGTGCGTGCGTGTGTGTGTCTGTGTGTAGCCTATATATGTATCTGTGGTCCAGGTAATCCCCACTAAGATGGCAATATCTTAAATCTTTGTGGGAATTGAAATCAAATTTGATGTTATTTGAAAATGTACAAATGCAGAAAGTTTTCTGTGATGGGGAGATTTAGGGGTAGGGTTGTTGTAAGGGGAAAGAAGAGAAAATGTGTACAGTATAAGACAAGTGTCTATGAAAAGTCTCTGTAAAACATGAAAACACAACGTGTGTGTGTGTTTAATTCAAACGTGTTCCATATGTTTGTCATTCTGAATTAAATGTTTATAATGCAAAGAGGAAGGAATGGTTATGAATAGGTCATTTTAATTACCACAAAAATTAGCTGGATTGGTTGTAACAACAGCACTCTTTGTATTTTACATTATTTGACACTTTAGGGAATTGTAGGCATCTTTACACAGACAAGTTAAGGCTGCTCTGTGCCTGCTCAATTCAGTGTAAATATGCAATAAAAAGCCAGACTTTATTTTGCCTGCGCTGACCCACTTCACCCCGTAGTATCAAATCATACAGTTGTAATTGCTGTGCAAATGCATTTATGCCACATTTAACAGTATGCCTAAAAACACTTAGGAAGTGCATGTACTCCACCTTTGCAGTGTGAATATGGCCTAAACTACTTAATTTTGTTACAGACAAATATGTGAATATTATATATATCAAAGTTTGAGACGTATAGCACAAAAGCACATAGTTTATAAATGTTGAAACAGTGTTACACTCCTCAGTCTCACCTATATCATCTCAGTATCTTTCCCCTCCGATTCTGCTCTTAAAAATCACCATGGTAACTGTAGTTTCTGCCAAAATACCATAGTTACTACAATATCCTGTGCTCTCTTACTCTTACTTCTATAAAACCATAATAAGTGAAAATATAATGTACTTAAAATAGCAAATAAACAATATCACAATCTTTATTTTATTTTACTTTATTGTAGTAATGCTAATATTTGTAAAAGTTTTTATTTGAGCGGAAACTCGTTACCATGGTATTTTTTTCTAAGGGTAATTCCTTCACAATATGCTTTAAAGTTCAGTCGATCATCATACTGAGGGACAGCGACATGGCTTTTTAAACAGCCCTGGCTGCTCTTTTCAATCCCTATTGGAGACCAGCGTGACCCCTAGCACATTGTGTCCGTGGCCCGGGCTGTGCTTCAGGGCTCTGGGACGGTGCTGGAGTGGAGGGGGGTGGACTGAAAGAGTTGATCCCAGAAGAGCAGGAGGGTCGTGGCCCGCCAACGGCTGTCAGGGAGAATGTCTGACTCTTTAATAGAGACGTCAACCTTCACAAAGACAGCTTGACGGCTCTGAATGAAAAGACAGAGTTAATGCAACTGGTTAGCCGGTTTCTTTCTTTTCGCATATTTCAAGCAGCATGTTGAGTTTGAAACAACATTCAAAGTTGTTTCTGGCTGAATGTTTTTTTGGTCTCCCTTTTTCACTATATACAGGTATGTTGCTTGCATTATTAGAAACTTTACTGTGCTGTTTATGTGATATTTACAAATTTCACAAAGCTATATTGGGCATTGTGGTGCATTTTTGCGTCTCAAAAGTGATGCAGGGAGTCTGAGCGACATAAGTGCCTTTATCTTTAGAGCTACGCTCTGAGGATTCCTCCTCCCACTTACTTAAATGAACAGGGCTATGTGAAATGTGGCTTGTGCATGTCTCCTCATGTTTCTGTCATGTCATGCGCACACAGTTTCTCTCACACGCAAATACTTTTATTGAAACATGTTTGTATTAATTGTAATCCTAATATCATAATTTATCTCTTTGTTTCAATGTTTGTCTCCCCCCCATTATTTGTGTAGAAGCAGTTTGATTGTCCTCCAGGGGCTTCAGACATGAGCCTTGAGGCGCTGGAGTCTGGTAAGCTATTTATGATGTTCTTTGTGCTACGTTGCTAAATAATTAGCAGAAAAACAATGCTATAGTCCATCTTCTGAACTTGAAAAATACAGTGTTGAGAGCTTATGGCTGTATCACACATCTTTAGATTGCTTTGGCTTAGCATTTGTCTTTGACACAAAGTGGTGGATGTAAAGGTCACTGGAAAATTTGTGGGAGTTCCTGCCTATTATTACTATATATTATATAGAAGCATTACCTTTCACGCTCTGTTGATATGGTTGATGTGAGGTGATGAGGCTGTGTGTGGAAAGAGCTGAGCATCGGACATTCAATGTTTCAGAAGCAGACTCTGGTCAGGATGTTTCAGAGTTTAACTGGGATGACTACCTGGAGGAAACCGGAGCACTTTCTGTTCCTCATCATGCGTTCAAACACGTGAGTAAACTGGGCCAGCTTGTGTTTGTTCTACACCACTATTTTGAATTCTTGCAGTGAAAGCTGGAGTAGTCGATTCATAATACAGTTTTATGCATTTACACCCAATTTACATTGGATTCAGGGTAAACATTTTATCAATTAATGAATTCCCTGGGAATCAAACCCATGTCCTTGGCGTTACTGCAGGAGCAATGTGAGCTATCTGAATGATTCATGAACTGATGACTCTTTCGAGTTGTGTTTTTTAATTAAATGCTCAAAAAGAACCAGGTTTGAATCCACTACTGAATAATCTTTGAATCAGTTTAATTAGCTTATGGAAACCCTGCTTTTCAGTCACGTCTGATGGCAAAAACAGCCAGCACACAAGAAAACTGTCATACACCTTTTGAATTTTACTCTGCTTTATGACAATGGTCAAACGTCTGAAGTCAGCACTCAGATTAAAGGGTTGGTTTAAACCCAAAATGGAAATTAGCCCATGCTTTACTCACCCTGAAGTCATCCTATGTGTATATAACGTTCTTCTTTCAGACAAATAAAATCGGAGTTATATTAAAAATGTCCGGGCTCTTCTAAGCTTTATAATGGCAGTGAATGTTACGTAATTTTGAGAAGTCCATAAAAGTGCATCTGTCCATCATAAAACTGCTTCACACGGCTCCGGTGGGTAAAGGGATACTTCACCGCTTTTTCATATTAAAGTATGTTATTCCCTCAACTAAGATGAGTTGATACATACCTCTCTCGTCTCAGTGCGTGCTCTTAATCGCTCTGGCGCATGGTGACGTTCTGATAGCATTTAGCTTAGCCCACTAAGCCCAGTTTATTCCTTAGGTACCAAACAGAGATCAAGTTAGAAGCGACCAAACACCTCCACGTTTTCCATTTTTAAATACAGTTATACGAATAGTTGAACAATACAAAAAATCCACCATGTGAGGGATGATTTTTCAGGCGTAACTTTTCACTGCGCCGACTCGAAGTACTCTCAGAAGTGCTATTCTGCCATACATTATACTTCTCCTTATTAATCCGCTTAGATAAGCGCCATGTTTTATTTTGTGTCACCGTACTTGATCGTTCAACTATTCGTGTAACTGTATTTAAATGAAACGTGGAAAACGTGGAGGTGTTTGGTGGCTTCTAACTGGATCTCTGTTTGGTACCATAGTGAATGAACTGGGCTTAGTGGGCTAAGCTAAATGCTATCAGATCGTCACCACGCGTCAGAGATTACGTGCACGCACTGAGACGAGAGAGGTATGTATCAACTCATCTTAGTTGAGGGAATAGCATACTTTAATATGAAAAAGCAGTGAAGTATCCCTTTAGTGAGACCCGGTGAAGTTTATAAAGGCCTTCTGAAGCAAATTAATGCGTTTGTGTAAGAAAAACATCCATATTTACATTTTTATAAAGTAAATTATCTAGCTTCTGGCCGATCGCCTTCCGTATTCAATTTACGGAAAAAGCGTACTGCCTCTTGCAGTTCAAAATGCTTACGCTATGTCTGAAAAGCGTAACTGGTGTGCAGTCATCAAAAGTAGTGTAAGCATTTTGAACTGTGTGAAGCGCTAAGCTTTTTCCATAAGCTGAATACGGAAGGTGATTTAAAATTTTTGGGTGAACTAACCCTTTAACTTTTGGTACATTAGTGATATATTCCTACTCTCATGGGGAAACTATAAGACCAATAAGTGACCATTTACATCTTAAAGAATTTTTTTACTGGGTCAGAAATTAACCAGGGCATGGATGGAGCAATAATACCACTGCTAATGCCACCAAAATCTAATGGTAAAAAAGCCTCTGTAGTCCATTGCTCTGTTTTAAAATCTTTTATACTACACTGAATTTCATCATATTCTATAATACTATGGTTTAGCATGGATTTTGTGCCGCTGCAGAGGCCACTGAATGACCTATAGCTGTCAGATTACTTCTGTCACAGAGGCAGAAGTTGATGGCATCAATGTGATTATATGGATAAAATATGGTACAAAAAGTTATCTTAAAGGAAAAAAATGCCCTTGAAAATTAATCGCAGAGGGCAAATATTGCCCCTCACAATGAATTTATGCTTTATGATTTAAAGGTGAAGTGTGTCATTTTAATCCTTAAATAATTACAATTTAATCCTTAAATAATTACCAAAAATAAGTTGAAGTACTTATATTACTAAAACAAAAAATTTAATAAAAATAAATTAAAGCTAAATAGAAACAATAAAAATGATAAACGAACATACAATTACTAAAAATTAAAATATTAAAGTAAAATCTATGTCAAACTACTAATAAATAATTTAAATAATAGTTTATAAATAATACTAAAATAATACTGTACTAAAACAAAAATTAAAAAAAGCTATGGCAAACTACTAATAAATAATATTATAGTTTATAAATAATATTAAAGTTACTAAAACAAATAATTTAAATATAAATAAATTACAATTAAATAAATAGAAACATTAAAAACAGATTTTTTACAAAAGAATGTAACAAAATTATTAAAATATACAATTATTATGAAAATATAAAAGTTTAAGCTAATTCAAACTTTTTTATAAATAATACTTAAATAGTACTGTATGTATATTACTAAAACAAAAATTCAATACAAATAATTAAAGCTAAATAAAAAACATTAAAACAGTATGTAAAAATGTAAAAGCTTATTCAAACTACTAATAAATAATATAATAGTTTATAAATAATACTAAAATAACACTACTAATATTACTAAAACTAATGCAAATAAATGAAAGCTTAATAGAAACATAAAAAACCTGAAAATATGCAAGAAATAACATCCTGGCCCTCCTTTGCAGGTGGACCAGGGCCTGGAGACGGGTCTGACTCCAGGTATGAAGCTGGAGGTGTGTGTCCGTACTGAATCAGAAACCGCGTACTGGGTGGCAACAATAATCACCACCTGTGGACAGCTGCTGTTACTGCGATATGAGGGTTACCAGGATGACCGGCGCGCCGACTTTTGGTGCGACATCATGACTGCCGACCTGCACCCGATTGGTTGGAGCAAGCAGCAGGGTCGACCGATGAGACCTCCTGAGGGTGAGAATGGCGACTGAGATATTTCACTATGCTTTCTAATTTATGATGATTAGAGCTTAATTGTTTAATTTAGTCATTTACTCACTCACTCAGGAGAACACTGTGGTTCTATAGGTTAAGAGGATTTAAATTTAGGCTCTGCAGAGGTTATGCTCTCATTTCTGAAAAGCTTTGTATGCATCATCCAGATTTGCATATTTCTTTATGTACTTCAAGTGCTGTGCCTGTGTGGCTTGCAGCATAGTGCTAATTCCTGTAGGTGGTTGCTCACAGTCGATTTGTGGGCATATTCAGGAAATGGGGGAGGGGTGTTTGTGTTGGGGCTTTTATTTAGCTTACAGCTTGCTGATGGGCACAGCCTTTACTCCTCTGAAATTATTAAAGGACCCTTTTTAATACTTAAATCTTCTTTTATTAATAAAATCCTGGAATAGAGTGCAGTATGTACAGGCTCGGGGGAGTCCAGATGGTTGCTGGCATTTTGCTTCTGGCTGCCTGCGCCTTACTTGACAGCTGCACTTATGGCCCAAAATACCATGTCAATGGTGAAGCCATCATAAGTGCAAAATGGCATAAATCTGTCAGCAGAATAGTCTGTCAGAAGATCTGCAACTGTATGTCTCTCAAATGTGCCCCTTAATTTGTGCTCAGGTGTCCGTGAGAAGCACCAGGAATGGGAAGCGTTGCTGGAGAAAGCTCTGGCTGAATCCTGCAGTGTACCTGCTAGTCTGCTGGAAGGGGTAAGAGATATACCGTGCATGTATAGAAAGTTATTTGTTATTACAAAATAAACTGATAGGGTGATATTAAAATGAAAACTACTCCACTCCAAGTCCACTAATGCCATTTTTAATACAATCAGTATCTCACTGTTTTGAGTTGCGGTGGTATGAATAAAGAGAGACTGCAGAGTGGTGTGAGAGACATGACTAGACAATGGTTAAATGTACAGTTTAACAGTCATTATGCAAAATTATTTGACTGCTTAATGCTGCAGTTGACCAATCAGTATCAAGTATTTAAACTCTGGACATATATTTTATTTACTCTACCTGTCAAAAGGTAGGTACTGTCTGGGGTCAGTAAAACTTTTTTTTTTTTTTTTAAAGAAAATAATTTTATTCAGCAGACACATTTAATTTATCAAAAGTAAAGACTTATATTTCTGTAGATTTTGATTTTCAAATAAATGTTTGTTTATGTTATTTTTTTGCATCACAAACATATTAAACTGCATTAAACTGATGGTTGTTACCTCTTACTTTATCTGTATATCTGTGCTTTTTTTCCTTGTTTGTGTGCGTTTGTAGGCCCAGCGTGGCTGTAATCCTATAGATCTGTTAAGTCCAGGTCTAAACGTTGAGCTAGTGGACCGTCAAGATGCTGGGGTGGTCTGGTCTGCAGTTATTGAGGAGAATGTAGGGGGCCGCTTGAGGCTTCGATATGCCGGCACAGACGGACTCCCTGACACCCAATCCATCACATGGGTCTTCTACCTGGACCCCCTGCTTCATCTACCGGGCTGGGCACAGGAGCACAGCTGTACTCTCAGACCACCTGCAGGTGAGGGTCTCATCATTTCTAAATATCTTTGTTATAAATATTGGAAATACCCATCAAATGAAAAGCCCTTTGTAATTTAACTTAATACAGTTCAAATCTTTGTAGTTCCGTATACTACAGAATATACCGTTCTGAAAATAGGATGTATTACACAGTGTATGATTTTGTTACTTGCATGGCCATTTTTTATATATGTTTTTTGTGTTTGGAACTATACTACATCCAAGCACTAGCTAGCTTTTGAAAAATGTAAGTGGTCAGTGCAGCTAAAACCATGGAAACAGAAGCAGAAGCTGATGATAAATGTAGATCTTGAGGGTTGTCGTTGCTGCATGTTCTGTAGCTAGATGATTCCAAACAGAGAAGGTGAATGAATAGACCAACAGGACTCACAGTTGAATCTTTCAGACCTATTAATATGCAAATCAATTAGATTGCTCCATGTTGAGGTCATGGACAAAAAGGTAGATGGCTTGAATTGTACTTTTACCCTGGGAAACCCACATATTACAGTTTAGCTAATCAATAGTAGAGATTGGTGGATGGGGGAAGGTTTTACAGGGGTTTAGATCAGAGTCCACTTGCTTTTAAAAGATAAACATATGATGAGGTCAGCTGAGAGCTGATTGTTTATTTGTGTATGTTTGTTTTTAGCTCTGCTGTCCCTGCGCACTGAAGCTGAATGGGAGGAGGTGAAGAAGACTGTCTTCTCTCAGGCGCAGGACTCCAGCATCAGCGAGGAGTTTTACAGGGTCAGTAAATACTGATTAACTACCACATGTTTGCTAAAACTTGACTCTGACCTTAAGTTTGCTTGTTTGACCCTGTTGGTGTGATCCATAAACTGGAGAGTTAATAGAGAGCCACTGTGACCTTTGTGCCCTTGAGCTAAGCACTTAACAGTGCGTGCACCTTGTGTCCCCTGCTCGGACACAAAAATCTGTCTCACGGGACGTTGTGCACGGGCATCAATGGACTGTGCTGATGACGGAAATTACGTCACACAAAGCAGATCGCGAGTGATTTGAGCTTTCAAAAACTAAAGGTCCACTAGGTTGTGTGCATGCACCAAACATGCGCACATTCAATAGAATATGTGGCATGTTTAATTGTGCGCAAGACAGAATCCGGAAAATGAAGTATACCCATGCACCTTTTGACGTCCTTGCGTTTGCCATTCCATTGCCTTTTGTCTTTAAATACCAAAACACATTTTTTGTGAATGACCCTTTAAAGGGATAGTTCACCCCAAAATTAAAATTCTGTCATCATTTACTCACCCTCAAGTTGTTCCAAACCATATGAGTTTATTTCTACTCCTGAACACATAAGGATATATTCTGAGATGGGTAACCAAACAGTTGATGGTCCCCATTGACTACCATAGTTTCGTTTAGCACACAATCATTAAACTGGTGGGAAATTTCCTTACCGTCACATACAACATTTGACAACATATAACATACAACATTTGCCAAAATGTTTAGTATAGCTTAAAAAGAGCACATTATGTTCAATGTCCGACTATCATTTCAAATGAATCATAATTAATATTAGCCAATTTTCAGCTCTTTCTCATTTTGATCCTGAACACAGAAGAAGATGGTAACTACTGGATGCTACTTGCTGAATTAAGCGTGCAACATTAAAAAGTCATGTAACAACGATATAGTGTAATACTACTTAGGTGTTGTGTCCGTATTCTGTTTAACATGCTATTAAAAAAAAAAAAGATGTCTTTAATGTTCCTCCAAGTTTTCTGACATTTGAAAATTATTACAAAAAAGGAAATCCTTAAAGAAACTGAAAATGAGGACTTAAAAATTACTGGAAATATATATTAATCATGCCTTCCCATTTTAATTGTAAGTAATAATTTGCTTTGATATATTTCTGTATTTTTTTTTCTTTGTAAGTATTTTTTTTTGTATGCTTGCTTGGATTTACTATGGCTGTGTTAAACAATGATAATGCTTGTTTGTTGTTTGAAGAGGATAAATAAAGGTTAAAAACAATCTAAATGGTGGTGGCAGTATACAGTATGTACTTTATAGTTTTGACTTAGTATGCTAATATTTCATTCCAAACAGCCAACATATCAAGGTATATTACAACAACAATATAGATGAAAGGAATTCAGAAACGGCTAGAAAAAGCTTTTTCCATTTTTTTTGCCACTAATGTTTCTAGCCTTATTTTTTATTTCTAAATGATTCAGTCATATTGATGGAATATACACTTGTTTCTGTATTCAGGAGAGATCAGCCATTACTCCGCACTGCTTTACTGAGGGGATGAAGCTGGAAGCTGTGGACCCGGCAACTCCTTTCACCATAAGCCCTGCCACTGTGGTCAAGGTATCGTAATGTAACTCTAAAATAGCTGCTGTAGTTTGGGCCTCTTACCCTAAAGCTTTGCTGAATAGCAATTATATTGCTAATAATTGCTAATAATTAAAGCTCTGTAACACACATATTCAGTGTTGATTTTGAAAAAGTCAGAAAAAATCAGAAATTACTTCTCCTTTTCAGTTAGTATTCTGTCAAAAACAACTTTTGCCTCTTATTTCTCATGTTGGTTAAAAAACAGAAGGGTCAAGAGTAAATCACTAATTTAAAAAAAATTCTGCTGGAAGCAAAATAATTTATTTTGAATAATATTTTTAGGACTAAATGTAAAAATGCGTAGAAACACTAACCTGTGCACATATATAGGTGTGTCAAGTCACCTTTATGTATTTAGTGTTTTTCTTTCAGTGATCATGTCTGTTGTAAAAAAGTTTTTATTTTAATTTGGTTAATTTAACTATACAGCTTCTCTAGAGAAAACAGTAACATCATCATCCAGCTCAGTTCAGTTCTCATACAATGGTTGAGATCAAAAATAGTGTCAATAGTGAAGTATCATCAATGCAGGCAGATCAAAAATTGTGTGTGTGTGTGTGTGTGTGTGTCTGTCTGTCTGTCTTTGTGTGATAGAGATATTATTTTCTGTGTAATTTTTTTTTTATGTTAACAGGTGTTCATAAATATGAGTGTATTCCAGAACAGGATGAACAGAAACAAACATTTGTAGACCTGTGCCCTTATTCTTAGCTTCATTTTTGTGTGTGTATATTAATTTCACTTTTTGTTTATTTGTGTGAGACAGGTATTTAATGATCAGTTCTTTCTGGTGCGGATGGATGATATTAGAGATGAGGCGCAAAAAGAGGGAGGCGGACACGCTTTCCTTTGTCACAGGGACAGTCCAGGAATCTTTCCCACGCAGTGGAGCCTAAAGAACGGAGTCAAGCTCAGCCCTCCTCCAGGTCTGGAGATATAACTTCCCTTTAATCATCATACAATATACATTAAAGAAAGTGAGCTAACACAAACAACCAACGATATATTGATAAGAAGGACCTAATGGGAAGGCAGTCTTTCCTTTCATTTCTTGGCATGCAGTCCTACAAGTACTAAAATGTCTGGTTTGTTGAGATGGCGACTGGATATGCCACCCATAATTTTGCTCATCTTGCTATCCATGAAACATTGGTTCCCTGTGAATAAGACCACATGATTGAGCAGTGTTTTTATTGTAGGATGCTCCATGTTGTGAAAAACAGCCTCATTCCTTGGCAGTTATACTTCCTAGCAGAGCATTCATTTGACCTAATGGCTGGTGTGGGATGGCTGGCCATGTCTTTATGGATCGCTCCCCATTTCAAAAGCTGGAAACAGCTGAGGCTTTTGAACTTTGTCAAATATAATCCCATCTGGATGAGAAATTCATAAATTCACCAGTTTGTTTGGATGCAGGGAGTTTATTCTTAACACCAAGCTACTTGAATATATCCATGGTTTTGGTCTTGGAGACACTATTTGACCTCTTTAGACCTTTGTTGCTTTGAGCGCTGCCATATCAAAGTGTTCATTGTTCTCTTCTACGGCTCACATGCTACTAATTGCCAATCAACATATTGATTAGTTCATCATTTCAATTGCCATTGGGGTTCTCTTTGCGATTTACTTCAAAGTTAAACTCTTATTTCTTCTAGCGTTTCGGTTATTTTGTAATCTATATGTATATTAGGGAGACAGACAGTCATGCAGTTGACAGTTTATCAGGTGCACTTGTTGACCTTTGTGTGTGTTTGTGTGTGTAGGGTTCCAAGGTCAGGACTTTGACTGGGCGGACTATCTAAAGCAGTGTGAGGCTGAGGCAGCCCCACAGCAATGCTTTGCTCCAGTGAGTTTCTTCTTCTGCTTATTTTCAACATGGGTCAATGGCTTGATGATGACCTTTTTTCCCCAGACCTATTCATTTATTTAAAAATAACATAAATGCAATTTAGACATACAATGACGTCAATGCCTCTCTTTAAAGTTTAACATGTTTTATTTTTAATTAAAACTCAGTTTAATATTTTTGGGGTATAGCATAAACTGTACTCATGCAGTAATGAAGGGGGGGGGGGGGGGGGGGGCGCTTAAAGTATGATATTTTGAAAAGAGGATTTTGGACATAATTGTTTGGACATAATTTGTCAATTAAAAAAAGACTTAAATATATCTGATAAAAATATCAAATGATCAGATTTTGATTGATTATATATAAAAAATTATATCTAGATAGATAGATAGATAGATAGATAGATAGATAGATAGATAGATAGATAGATAGATAGATAGATAGATAGATAGATAGATAGATAGATAGATAGATAGATATGCTCACCAAAGCTGTATTTATTTGATTATACAGATATATTATTACAATAACAGGGGTGTGGCTTAATATTTGTGGAAAATATATTTGTGGACACTGTGATATACCTTTTCTAGATTCTTTGATGAAGAGAAAGTTCAGAATTTATTTGAAATATAAATATTTTGTAACATTATAAGGGCTTTGCTGTCAATACACCTTGCATAATCTCTTGCAAGACTTGATTGCAAATCGCAGTTATTGATAACATTTTGTTGCTGATGTGACTTTCTGACATTGAACTGCTTTTCAATTTCCTTGTAGGACCCATCTGATCAGTGCATTAAAGAGTCCATGATGCTGGAGGCCGTCAACCCGCTCTGCGCTGAAAACATTCACGTAGCAACTGTTACCAAAGTCAAAGGTCAACACATGTGGATTCGTTTGGAAGGTACGAGGTCAACATTCTTCTTTCTGTAGCACGGTAGCTCTAAATGACCAAAAATAATTATGCAATGTCTCCTTGAACTGGCTTCAGAGGAAACTAACAAAGCAGAGTCCCTGATTAAAAATAGAAAAACCAGTAACAGACTAATTTAAGACCAGGCTTAACCCTTTATAGACATCACAGAAGGTCAGTAGGCATGAGGATTAGTCAGTAGGCATGTGTCCTGGTACTCAAGGAGGTTAGCCATAACAGACTGCTTGTTTGTCTCATTTATCTTTCCCTCCCACTCTTCGCTCAGGTCTGAAGCAAGCCATCCCAGAGATCATAGTTCACACTGACTCCATGGATATTTTCCCAGTGAGCTGGTGTGAAACAAATGGCTATCCTCTTCATCACCCTTGCAAGCCCAGAGGTCAGTGTTACAATGGAAACGCTCAAATTCAGAGAATGTTCATGACGCCAAAGTGCTGTGCAAATAAATTGAACCATAATATTTATGTTTGATATTGGTCTGGTAAGATATTAAAATTTATGTTTTGTGTGATTTTGCAGTAGAGAAACAGAAAAAGGTTGCGGTAGTTCAGCCAGAAAAACAGTAAGTAAGACACAAAAGTGTTGAAATTAAATTCAGGTAGTTTTGATTATGGAAAAACACTGATTTATCTCTTTCACCACAGCCGGGTACCATCCAAAGCCTCCTCACCTGATACTACCAAACAACTGATTAACAGCAATCAGGCTGAAATGGGTGAGTCCTAGATATACACATCTGAACACTTGTCAGACATTTACATAGTCGTAAAAGCTCAATGCTCTCTAACACGGTACTATTTTGATCTTGTTTGTGTGCCACCAGCAGGCCAGGCGAATGGGAAGTACTGCTGTCCTAAAATCTATTTTAACCATCGCTGCTTCTCAGGGCCCTACCTCAATAAGGGTCGTATCGCTGAGCTGCCCCAGTGTGTGGGACCTGGGAACTGTGTCCTGGTACTAAAAGAGGTTAGCCATAAAAAACTGCTTGCTCTCAAACGTTTTTAAATGTGTTTGTCTTTCTGGAAAGAAGATGGGGAGATATCCAAATGAGTAAATATTATTAATAGTATTTTAGGTTTTAGAACTTCCCATCCTGCTAAACTCGAATGGAAAACTAGATGAATATCCACAAGAGGCTGTCTCAAATTTTTAGGCATGAGACAAAGCTACATTTCTAAAACACCCCTAGCTGTGGTAAAATAACTCTAACCCACATCCTCGAGTGAATTATTGGTTTTATAAAATGGCAGCAACCGTATGATAAAGTATTAATATCAAATGTTATGTTTATTTTAAGTGAATTAACTTTCTTTTAAACAAGTGTACAAAAAATCTCTCAATTTTAGAGAAATTTTAACAGGTTGATAGCACTAATTTATTTGCATGTACCATCTGTAATATGTAAAATAAATAAATTATCTTGCTAGTAATGCATTTCATTAGTTGAACTGTAGCAGTTAATCACATTAATAGAGAATGTGCCGCCACAGGTATGTTTTTATCTCCATTTTGTCAGCTTTGAACACCTCAGTATTTGGAGTCAGAACTATTTGATTTAGCTGTTTTTTATAATGACCTCTTGACCTATGGATTGTGCAGGTGCTGACACTGCTGATAAATTCAGCCTACAAGCCCAGTCGAGTGCTGAGAGAGCTGCAGCTTGACCAGGAGGGCCGCTGGCAGGGTCACGGAGAGACACTAAAAGCCAAGTGAGTACAATGTGCCTTGGGCCCAAGTACACTTTCTTCATTTCTTCATTGTGCACAGCTTTCAAAGTATACTCAACCGCTGATAAGTGCGGATGGATGCATTCAACACGTTCAGCTTTTTTATACTTTATACCAGACATTAGAGGGCAGCTCTGAGCCATATAATGTATAGGACATTTGCTGAGGATAGAAGAACAAAAGTGGATGCGGATGGTCTTATTATTGGGAGATACGGGGGTCTGTTAGCCTAGAAATCTAGACGCACCCTAGCGGCAGCAAATCTGTCGCGAGTGTTGTCTAGCAACTCTCAATACCCTTCTGAGCTGTAAACGCCAAACTCTTGTCG
Source organism: Pseudorasbora parva (assembly GCF_024679245.1). Taxonomy (NCBI): domain Eukaryota; kingdom Metazoa; phylum Chordata; class Actinopteri; order Cypriniformes; family Gobionidae; genus Pseudorasbora; species Pseudorasbora parva. The sequence continues at coordinate 21,148,004 of NC_090193.1, read as the reverse complement.
GGCCAATCACATCGTGTATAGAGTCGGTGGGTGGGGCCATAATGACGACGGCCGAGTTGCGTTTGCGTGCTTCTAGTAAGAAGCTGGCGAACAGCGGTCTTTCGAATCAGCTTTGACCGCGACTCTGGAAGACTTGGAGTTAAGCTTTTCTCTTAGAAAAGAACAAAGAACGGCACTGAAGTCATTCTTAAAAAGGGAAGATGTGTTCGGAGTTTTGCCGACTGGATACAGTGAATGTTTAATCTGTCAACGAGCCCCGCTTCACGTTGCTTTGGTTGGTTGTAGCGCTATCCAAGGTTATTTTCGTAAACGAAAACTGAAACTAAGACTAAAACTATTGGTCAAAAAACATTTTCGTAAACTGAAATAAAATTTAAAAATCTGAATAAATAAAAAACTAAAACTAAACGAAACTAACTACTCTTACTAAAAAACTAACTGAAATAAAATAATAATTAGCAAAAATAAATATTCGTTTTCGTTATTAATAAGCTCTCTTTAATGTGGTGGAAAATCTGACTGTGGCGGTTGAGGGAGTGTCTATTGCGCAACTGCGCGTGAAGTGATCTGAGGAGGAGATTTAACCGCTGTCCTGTGACGGACGCGTGCAGACAGTCAACACATCGCTAGTCTTAAACGGCAGTTCACAAAGAATCAATGCGTCCGTGGCAGTGAAATGGGAAATAACACAAGGTGAGATGCACGTTGAACTTCTTTTAAGCTCACTGTTTTAGAATGCCGTTTCTTACGTGACGAGAGATGCAGGCGCAAAAGTCAGCAACTATATTAGCAAATAACGTTACTAGCCTACTGTGCGTTTGAGATTTCATGTTTGCATAATATTGACAGGCTCAAAGGTGTTATCATAATCATTTACTACTAATAATATTATTATCTGTCTGGAGACATTTCCCCACAAAGTAGGGAATACCAGGACACACACACACACAGGTTTGTTTCACTATATAAGTGAGGACATTGTATGGACTTCCATTGATTTTATATCAGGTTAATGATATTTTATATCCCCTAACCCAACCCCTATCCCTAAGCCTACCCATCACAAGAACGTGCAAAACAATAGATTTAAATAAAAACATGTTTTGGCCGATTTATAAGCCTTTTTAACTAGTGAGGACCAGTCAAATGTCCTTATTAGTCAGTTATCATAATATTTTACTAGATAAGTGAGGACATTGGTCCCCTTTACAATTATAGCACAACAAACACACACGCACACACACGTCTGGTGCGCTATTTTTGTGGGGACTTGCCATATAGACGTAATGGTTTTTATACCATACAAACCATATATTCTATCCCCCTACCCTGCCCCTGAACCTACCCATCACAGGAAACTTTCTACATTTTTACATTTTCAATAGAACTCATTATGTATGATTTATAAGCTTTTGTACCCATGGGGACCTCAATTTAGGTCCCCACGGTGACACGAGTCCCCATGAGTCTGTGTGCATTCAGGTTGAAGTCCTCACCAGGCTAGAAAAACATGTACACGTACACACACACACACACACACACACACACACACACACACACACACACACACACACACACACACACACACACACACACACACACACACAGCAAAACTGCTAGCCTACATTGTACTACTGAAGAAATTAAAATAAGCTTTTAATTGTTTAACAATATTTCATCTGCTATGATTGAGTTTGTCAGGAATTTATAATTTTTACTTTTATATTTTACGTTGCATCTATTTTGTTCTTTAAGATAGATCCTCTGAGTATTAGCCTATGTCAAAAATATCAAATATAATTTTTTAATATCAAAATATAATTTCTTTCATTTTTAATCTCCAGATCGTTGTTTGTATAGGTCATAGTTTGACTCAAGCTTTTTTGCTCAAAGGTGAAGACCCAACTTTATGCATGTTTTGTAAGACCGTCCTGGGTTTAAACAATAATGCTTGTTTATCAAGTTATTTCACTTAAGGATGTTTAGTAAGATTAAACTCTAATCTGTTAATTAAACTTTGCTGAAATTAAAAACCTTGATTTGGTCTTTACACTTCATTATGGTAACTCTGCTAAACTATAATTACTAAAACTGAAACTAAATAAATAAAAACTAAATAGAAATGTATTTGCAAAAAAACTAAACTAAAACTAGCAAAACCATTTGTAAAACTAACTAAAACTAAACTGAAATTTGTAGCAAAATTGAAAACGATAATAAAATAAAAACTAATTTAAAAAAGCGAAACTATAATAACCTTGGCGCTATCCTATCGCGTGCAGAGGGAGTTTGAAAGACAACCGTTTATCCCGCCCCTCGGATTGAGCTGTCAATGGTGAGTTTCCAGACCAAACATCTTGATGTGGGTCTGGCTTGTTAGGCTAGGGGTCTGTAGCTCTACCATTGGAAAAAGCGTATAGCTAACTTGATCATGTGTGCGTTGATAACCAATCACATTACAGCCTTGATGTCATTGAATTTCATTCAGTTGTGCGACAGTCAATTACTGTTTGCGGGGTGTCCAATCCTGCTCCTGCAGGGCCATTGTCCTGCAGAGTTTAGCTCCAACCTCAATTGAACACACCTGAACCAACTTATCAAGGTCTTACAGTTTTTCACAATTATTAAAGCCCAGGATACACTGCACGATTTTAGCAATCCTATAAGATCATTAAAAATGACACTATGCAACATGGATCTATTAAACTTGGGTTCGACATGTATTTAGACTGCACGATGAGGACACCTATCGACTCGTAGGCTGCGATGCAAGTTTCTATAAAAGAATAAAAAGTCCTCAACAAATCGGTGAACAAAAAGGCCATAGTGAATCCCACTTTGGCAGTTGTAGTTTCTCTCTGTTATGAAAGAGAGTACACGGCGAAAGAGGAAGAGAAAGGTTTTAGTGCAATGTCACGTTGATTTCATGTCGCATTTTTATTGGCTGGTCTGTAGACATAGGTAGTTGCGGCAAACACACTGTGCGGTGATCACAATGAATTTCTAACACTGTCAGAAAATGATCGTAGGCTATCTTTGGTCTCAAGAGAGTGACAACAGCAGTCTTTGAACCTCACTGTATGACATAGGACCACCGGGAGCCACGATCATAGAAATCGTCACGATTGTTTCACGATGGCAGTCTTTCATCTGGGACAGCCGAAAATTGTGCAGTGTATCCCGGGCTTAAGACACTAAATGGCTTTCTCTGAACCAAAGTATCTCTTTCTACAGTTAGACACCATTATGCACTCACTCACTAAAATACATTTCGCACTGTGATGCACTGGTGTTGGAAAAAATATGTAGACAAGCAAAAATTAAAACCAACTACAACACAGTTGTCATCGAACAATGGAAAAGTTAATATTGCTGGTTACTGCTTTTTTATATTCAGTAATATTCTTCAAAATGAGATACTATTACAGTTTTTTAATACTCAGAACACAAAAATACCATGTATCAAATATATTTTATTTTTATATAATAAATATATTTTTTATATATTTTTCCAAAAAAAAAATTGGATACAGTGTACAACCCTACCAACACAAAGTTGCACATACAGTGGTTTGCTAATTGTAAAACTGTGTGATTGGTAAATAAGGTGTTTGCCCATGTGATGAGCCAGTGTGCATATTTGAAAACAAGAGATTTTCTGCATTAAAATTGTGCCAAATGCAGATAATTGTGTGTAGTGTTTTAAAAAAGTGTTTTAGAACTGCAGTTTGAGTGTAAAGCAGGAATTGTTCTTGTAGTTTAGAAGAATTGGTTCAGGGCAGTGGGTTGGTGCATGAGTTACATGTTGGACATTGTGTCTCAAGTACCAGTATTTGTGCTTAAACAATTGAGAAAATTGTAACCCATTACTGCCATGGATATTCTGTATCAACCAAAGTATCTCTGGAAAAACTCTGCACTTGCAAAGCACTTTCAAGCACTACCAGCTGGTCGTTTTCAGAAAATCACCAGGCATTATTTAGCTGGCTAAAAATTCTTTGGTGGACGCATGACAATTGAATATTGATTGCTAGACATATGGCCAATTAGTGTCTCAAGCATTTAAGCAATATACTGGAGCCAAACCTAAGAAGGAAGTCCAGAAGATTCCACAGCGTTCCTGGACACGTCATTTGCATAGTTGTAACTCATGGACGGGAATTATGCAAATTGTGAACCTATTCACAATTCATTAATATACACACGTTTATTTTCGTAAAGGTCCATTTTATGGACAAATTACTCCGAATGTGCTTGTATATTGACAAAAGTTTCATGAATGAGGCCCAATGACTCAAAATTGTTCACACTAGTTTCTAATGATGTGATAATGATGAAGGGAAAAACTTTTACAGAGGTACCTGATCAAAGAAGTTATTCGAACAAATTATCAAAGTTATGCTTTTTATCAATGTATATAATAATGTTTAATGTAACGATTAGCTTAATTCTATAACACAAATAGAGTGCTCTAGGTTTCCTGAACAGTCTGTGCTTCACAGGTACAAAGGAAAGAGCTACAGAGCGACAGTAGAGATCGTTCGCACTGCAGACCAGGTGGCTGATTTCTGTCGGAAAACCTGCATTAAGCTGGAGTGTTGTCCCAACCTGTTCGGTCCACGAATGGTCCTGGAGCGCTGCTCGGAAAATTGCTCTGTGCTCACCAAAACCAAATACAGTGAGCATCACTTCCTACCATTTTCTCTACTGTGTTTATATCAGTATTTTATTCTGGTATATTTGGCTTGCTGGATAATACAGTACATTTATTACCATAATGTGTATTTAGTACCTTTTTGTAATTCTTATTATTTTCAATAATTCTCTTTTTTTTTGCTGTATTACAGTAAAATGATTTTGTAATTATATATTTTTTATTAATTTAAAATCACATAAATTAAAGCATATATTATCACAAATTTGATCTATAAACACTACAATTTAAATTTGTACACCATTACGAGTGTGTTTTTGTTTAGTTTTTTGCTTAATTTTCATGATATGCTTCATTTGTATTTATATAAAATATAATTTATTTTTCTTGATTGTGGGTTGAATTTTGACCTGGATTTTTTTTTTGTTGACAAATTGAAATTACATTATAGTATAAATTGCTCGCTGTTTAAGTTGCTTTGTGAATCTAACAATGCCTGTTTTATAGCATATTACTATGGGAAGAAGAAGAGCAGGCGTGTGGGCCGACCTCCCGGCGGACACTCCAACTTAGAGGGAGGTGTGAAGAGAAGAGGCAGGAGGAGGAAGAGGAGGAAACAGCTCTTCGTCCACAAAAAGAGACGTTCTTCTGCTTCAGTAGACAACACCCCAGCAGGTTCCCCTCAGGTACACAAGCTACACTGGTCAAAAGTCTGAAACCATTGTTGAAAATACTTCTATTTTGCATTTTTAATTGAATACAAATGAGGCTTTAATGAGTTAATTTCTAAACATTATTCACCATAGAAATATTTAAGAATTGATTTATATGCTCAACATCAGAGATTTGATTAGTGACCTATAAATAGTCCATAGATAATTTTACATCATAATGTTTTAATTTTAGATCTCTTTATTTTCAATGTAATATGTTCAGACAGAGTTCCTGCTCAATAAGAACCATCTTCCTCTATCTGTTTTAATGTGGTCATTAGAATGTGAAATGCACAATGTTGAAACATTTGCTCAGAGTAAATGTCATTTTCATTAAGATTTAACAAATGAGCAGAAATAAGTGAGCATCTTTGTTATTAATATTAAATATATGTGAGCTAAACCAGGAGGAGCATCAAACTTTGTGGAGTATTTCTGCAATGTGTACTAATGTCACTGCCTGGCCACACAGGGAAGTGGTGATGAGGAAGATCTGGATGAGGATGACTCTCTGAGTGAAGATACCGGCTCTGAGCTGCAAGACGAGCTGATGGATGACTCCGAATACTCCGAGAAGAAGTCACAGCCCCCGACTCCCTCCCCCTCCCCTCCAGAAACCCCCCGTCCCACACGCAGACGCCGCAAAGCTCGCTCGCCTTCCTGCTCGGATGATGAGAACAGACCTCCTTCACCTAAGGTCTATACCTATGGCAGTCTATAACTATTGGACATTAATTTAATCATTAATATTAATTTACAGCAGTGATTATCAACCAGGGTTCCGGGGCCCACATTGGTGCCTCAGCACACTTACAAGGGAAAGATGGCTTAAAATTATTACTTAGTCAAACTATATACAGTGTATCTAGAAATTATTCACAGCGCTTCAATTTTTACAGCATTATTCCAAAATGGATTAAATTCAACATAATGAAGACAAAGTGAAGCGCTTTGAATACTTTCCGGATGCACTGTATGCTTAAAAAAGATGTATATATTATTTCTTTATTTGTATAAATTGTATTATTTATTTATGGACCAGAATTCCCACAGTACTGTAGAACACTGAGGGGAATTGTGTGTGTTCCAGAACTGGAAAAATCATGGAAATTAATACATTTTAAAAAATAATTGATAATGAATATAATATAGAAAGGTTAAATAAAAAGGAAAGTTGTATTTGTACTCTAGAGAAGTTGTATAATTAATATAATTTATTTAATGTCAAGCTCTAAAATATTTTATTGGGCATAAATTATGAGCAAACAATATTTTAATCACAAATGACTAGAAATATCATATAAATATAAAATATAAATTCATTGGTTATAAAAAAGTGTAAAGTCTGAAGATCATTCAGTAATTGAAATTATTTATAAATATTTGACTTCATTATTTGAATGAAATACCATTATTTTAAATGTAATTTATTTTATTTATAAAAATATATAATTATTTCAATCAATTTAAATTAATACTCAAAATAAGTGGAATTTGTCGATAAAGCGGATCAGAAATATCATAAGGGCCCTTCAAATATCATCTTTGAAAATGAGGAGCTTTGACAATTGTGGCCATGTTATGCTAATTTGCTTCATCGTTTTATTTCAGTGAAATAGTGGCCATGATTTACTTAAAACGAGAGAATTTATTGGTGCAATGTGGCCACAAATGAATAATTTGTGGGAATTCTTACTTTATGGGCAGGATTTTTTTTCACATCATGTGCAGAACTTTGTAGGTTTGAATAATTGGAAATCATGCACCCAAAGACAATATTGTCTCAGTCAGCCCTAGTTCAGTACTCAGGGCACTGATCAGGGAGTCAGCCCATTGACTGATTGAGACGTACCCCCTGACAACGAGGAGCTTCATAGTCAGAAAGGTGGAAAATTGCTGGTTTAGTATTTATTTATTTATTTGTTTTTAAAAATTACATTTAGGAAGTGTTGTATTAGGTACTGTATTTGTATATCTGACAACTCTATGCAGTACTGACTGATTTGCTTTGTCTCTTCTGAAGAGTCCACGTACAGAAGTTCCTCCGAAGCTGTGTTTGGACAGCAGTCCACTGGAATGGAGTGTCACGGATGTTGTTCGTTTCATCAGGACCACTGATTGTGCTCCACTGGCACGCATCTTCATGGATCAAGTAAATGAACACACAGATAAGATAAATCGCTGTTTATACCGACAGGGTTGCCAATTTTTAAGTTCAGTTTGGACTAGTGTTGTCACGATATCAAAATTATGACTTCGATATGATACCAGACTAAAATACCTTAAATACTGATACTAAATCGATACCACGGTCAACAAAAAATGCACATAACAAACAATATGACAAAAACAGTGCTTTATTTTTACTTTATTTTTGCTACTTTAGGTCTATTTAACAGTAGCAAGTCAAGAAAGAAATTAAATAATCAAATATAAATCTGCTTAGTCTTCACTCTATAATTTAACTATACACTGATTCTTAATAAATATGTTTTAATTATTTAGCCAAGCATGTGGTGGTTTTCTATTTTTCATTGTGGTTTGATTTAACATTAATTACACAGAATATTAGGTTTGGCTTAAGACCTCAGCTGTACACGTTCACTAAAGACATATTCGACTGTGTTTACCTGGATACTTGCCAGGCCAGACCGTGCATTTTTACATATGTTTGACCATTCAAACCCAAATAATAATCCGCTAAAGAACTGAATGGCGATCGCATGTTGTCTGCTTTAGGTCAGAGGCTGGCAGCGCGAGCACGTCCCACGCCGTGCTTTATTTTTGGTGGTGGGGGGATCTATTTCTATCTTGATTTAGTATCAATTCATATGTAGTATATAGCCTTCTGTACATAATAAGGAAAAATTAGTTTGTCTTTTTAGCACTATTTTAGCACTATTTTAAACGTTTCTTGGGTCAAATTATGTGCGCTCGCATTCATTAATATTCACTTGTGTGTGCTTATATAAGTATCGTTATTCACTAAAAATATTAGGATACAAGTTAATAATGTTTTAAAAATTCACATTTAAAGAAATCTAGTGTTTGATCATATGTAAATATTTATTAAAATACAAGACTGCAATACTTTTGAGCAACTAGATTAGATACCTGTATATTTATTAAAGAGCCATAAGGCACGTATGGGTAATGGCATTACAAATTAACAGTATTATTCTTTTAGCCATAAAGTGACTATAATTTGCCTCTTTGAATTGGAATTCTCTATTTTACCCTTAGTTACTACACAAATTGTAATATAAATAATACAAATATTAAAGGAAAAATATTTTAAGTGGTCATTAATTTACAATAATTATTGCACAAATAGTATTTAGTACCAACAAATCTCTTCAAAATATTCAATAAATATTATTAACTAAAATATAGAACACTTATTTAATTGAAAAATAGTTATGGTGTATGGTCACATTTGACCATCAATGAGTAGTGTGACCAATTTGTAAGGAATACCTGAGAGCTAAATACAAGAATAACATTAATGTTAACAATGTTGCATCTCTATCACTCTTCATAATAAAACTATCCTGTAAATATGGCTGACTCAATAATCAGTGCACACTATGCTGTAATGTTTACCAAAACTTGCTGCAAACATCTGTATTGTGAAACTGTTGTGTTTCCGCTTAAGCCATTTAAATGCATTGACACAGCGCTAGAAGTATTGAAAGCTATAGTTTTGTTTAATATCAAAAGCAGGTTTGGCAGTTTGGCTTGAGATTAAGTTTGGCAAAGTGCATTTTTACAGCGTGATAAATAAAAGCAGCACGCCACATGCTCATTGTCTCCAAATTATGACCAGAAATGGATAAATATATAGTCTGCTGAATAAAACAAATAAAGAACCAATGTAGGTGTATGGTTATTATACACAAACAGCGGGAAAGCAGTGTTTGCACATCAAAAATCAATTCCAATTTGAAGCTTGTGACACACATGCGCACTTTAACCCGATCACTTTGTTTAGCTTTCATGTAAACACTACGTTCAGATTCATCAATCGGAATGATTTCAGTCTGATTGAAACAAAGGTTGTGCATGTAAACATAGCCATTGTTTTCTGGGAAAAAGCAAGATTATGGATGACAGTTTGTACGAACTACGAAGCCCCCACACATGACATACAAAAATAATTTTTAATTTCATGGTCATGAGTTAATAATTTGTTTTAGATCATTTGTGACCATTTTAGACTAATTTTTCCCTCATTTTAATTCAGTGAGATAGTGGTCATCTACCTAAAACGAGAGAATGAATTGTTGTGGTATTTCTTAATTTATGGCCAGGATATCTTTTTATGCAGATGTTAAACAGATATTTATTTTAGGTGTAAATACATTGCAATGATCAAACTACATCTTTTGCCTCACATGCTTATTAGTCCTCATTTAGGATCCCTTTAGTGTATATTATTCAACTCGTTTTCATTTACCTTCTAGGAAATTGACGGTCAGGCACTGCTTCTGTTGAACCTTCCCACTGTACAGGAGTGTATGGACCTGAAGCTCGGCCCTGCCATCAAGCTGTGCCATCACATCGAGCGGGTCAAGCTGGCATTTTACCAACAGTTTGCCAGCTGCTGAGGGTGACCATCTGTAGAGAAGAGTAGGGCATTTGACATTTTAGGTGACTTTCCTAATGTTTGTGATCTTCCTTTTGCTCTATAGAACCTTTAAAATCACTTAGCGCTTTAGACGCCTCCTGTACCATTAGTTCTTCAGCAGACGCAGTCGAGATTAACTACTGGAGGGGCGTTTTTTTTTAACAGGGTCAATCTGGTACTTTGGGTTCAGCCATGGTTAAACCTGGGTTGGAGGAACTGTGTCTGCAACAATAAGCAAAGCTCTTCACTTGTTTCTGAAACCTTTATTAACTGTAGAGCGGATGACAATGCAATTACCTTAAGCACAAAAGTTTTTTGCCCATGTACTGTAAGTGGTATGCAAACTTGTACATACAGGAGTGTGAATGTAAATACTGTAAATAACCAGATGTTAATTTTAGTGGGACTGCTTTAATGTTCCCATTTCAGTTTGGTTTTCTATAACAGCTTGGGAATTACACTGTAATACAACAGTGCAAAAGATAAGGCATGATGTATGCCGGATGCTGCCATTTTAGTTTCTGTAAATACTAATAAGCATTTGCTCATCCTAATGATGCATTATTAAATAAAAGTGCAGAGTAATAAAAAGTAATGAGGTGTTGGTTGAGACATAAGCACACAAATATATTTCAGGTTACGTCTCTGACTGTGATAGGGAAAATATGAATTGTGGCAAATCCAGGGTCTATCAACAACACCAAATTGAAGAGTCTTGTACTCTTACAAACGTGTCTGCTTGTAAAATTAATATTTTTAATATCAAGTAGAATACAGGATCTGTGTTTAAATGCATATATTGCATTCAATTATTTCAGGGGGCTCTATGTTTTAATGGTCCAAATAACTGGTTTGGTCTTGCTTTGCAAAGCTCTACCCCAATACAACCAGATAGAATCATTTGATTTATTATCTATGGATTGTATTTGAATTGGTAATGAGATATGCAACCGTCTCCCTTTTCTTGATTTAACAGTCCATTTCCCTTATTTAAGTATTTGTGCTGGAAAAAGAAAGATGAATTTGAAACCTCGTCTAGCCACATTCTGTTTGGTTCATTTCCTGTTTTTCATCCGTTTAATTAAATGCTGTTGAATTAATATTGCTTTACTTTTGATTATATGTTGGTGGAAAATGTTATTTAAAGAAAATAAAAATGAACAAAATCTTGGCTTTGGTTTCTTTTTTTTTGGGGGGGGGGGGGGGGGTGTACAGAAAGTGCATGTAATCTTAAGAAAACTAAATGTATTTAAGTTTATGTATATTTTCATAATTTATAGAACATTTACATTTAAGGAAATGTTGCATTATAATTATATGGTCCCTTGTATGTATACTACTGATAAATGTTTGGGGTGGGCAGGATTTTTTAGTTCTTTTGAAAGAAGTCTCTTATGCTCACCAAGGCAGCATTTATTTAATTAAAAAAAACAGTAATGTTGTAAAAAAATATTACAATTTAAAGTTACTGTATAATGCAAATTCTTCCTGCAATGACAGCTGAATGTTCAGCATCATCACTTCAGTCTTTAGTGTCACATGGTCCTTCAGAAATCATTCTAAAATGCTGATTTGCTGCTCAAGAAACATTTCTTACTATTGTCAATGTTGAAAACAGTTGTGCTGCATATTTATTTTTGTGTAAACTGATACATTTATCAGTATTCTTTGATGAATAAAAAGTTTAAAAGAAGAGCAAATTTGAAATAGAAAAATATTTTGTAACGTAAATGTCTTAACTTTTTAATCAATTTAATGATAAATAAAAGTGTCAATGTATTAATGGTAGTGTATTTATATATTATACAAGAGAATTAACTTAAAATATTTATTTTTATTTTCCCTTTATTTAACCAGGTGAAATCCCATTGAGATATTTAAATCTCTTTTGCAAGGGAGCTCTAAATAAATAGCTTAAAGAATGATGCACTTATTATATTAATGTAACAATGATAGACCCCTCAACTCTGAGACCACACACACACACAAATACGGATCAATAAACAAATTTGTTAACCTTTAGTTCAGAATAAATTGTATTAAATTAATTAACTGTACAAAACAAATACAATTAATTTTTGAATTTGTTGTTCAGTAGGTGAATTCAACGATTTATTTTAGAATTACATGAACTGCACCTGCTGCGCCTTAGAATCTTCTAAAACTACATATCCCACCATGCTCTAGTACGACGCGACACAGTGATGACGCAGTAGATCGTCGCGTAAATGAGTGGAAACGGCACCTGAATTCAGTGGGAAAGGAAGTGTTGTTCCTTTACGGATAACATATCTTTTAACAAATACGTACGTGAGTAGTTTGGAAGCCGGCCTTCCTGAATCTGAGCAGATTCACAATTAACTCTTGTCCTGAAAGCAGCGGTGGAAGGATTTTCCTCAGCTGGTTTGCTAGCAAGACCGCCTGACTAGACTCTCGCTATAAAACAGCTAAACTACCTAATCAGCCGCTTATAATTTTGCGTTTCTAAACCAGTTAACTTACGTTATAACAGCAAGTGAAGTTTTAAACGCCTTATTTCTTGACTTAATTTAACTGTAACCGTTTAAACTGCTTTAATTTAACCGTAAAGCCACATTATTGTATTCTGGCAGCTAACTGCACGCGCTCTTCAATAATCTAACCGATAAATGTCTCCATGACAACGTGTGTGTTGTAGCATTGAGCATCACTGGTACACATCTGAGTCTGTATCATGTTTGCTCGATACTAAAGAGGATGTTTATACAGAACAACCTGCTGACAGATATTAGGTAGCTCACAGCTGGATGGCGACGCATCGAGGTCCGCTATGAAACACGATACATCTGCGCTTCAGTAACCGTGACTGGAGGCTCATAAGAGAGCCTTCATTATGTGCAATAGCTGTGTCATCGTCCTGTCGATCACCTCCACAACCCGAGACTGAGAATTTGTCTTTTTTTTTAACACTCGTCGTGATCCAGTAAGTGTTGCGCAATGGCGGGTGTTGGGGTCAGTGAGCTTTCGCGGAGTCAGCTGCCGTCTGCAGCCTCCAATTCCTCAACCACTGATCCTAATGCCCGGCGCTGCTCCAACGGGGACTTCATGAAAACATTCGGCATCTTCCTACAGGGCCTGCTGGGAGTGGTGGCCTTTAGCACCCTTATGTGTAAGTATATTGTAACTCTCTTCATGAAATCCTAATTGGAGTACAGTTTAAGGTGTAATGCATTTAGTAGTTGCAATTAAATTACTTTTCCCTTAAAACAATTACTTTTTATGTAATTGCATTAAATACTGTATAGACTATAGAACATTTTTAGTGGAAATCATGTCACATTTTTACATCTAATGCTAAAATGTTTTTAATGTAACTTCCCTTTAAAACCCCACTCACATTTGTTCTTGTTTGAGAAGCCATTTTTTATGGTGGCTGAGAGAACTCAACGCAACACATGCAAATTAAGAAAACATCTTCATCTGTTTTACAACATATGTGCTGCAAAAGTTCACAACACAACCACAAACAGAAATGCCCTGCAAACGTTCACAATGCAAAAAAAATACAAAAACACGCTGCAAATCCAGGCGCGCCAATGATCTGAATGATGAGGCTGATTATGAGGCTACTTTTATAATTAAATTAATACTATAACAATGCATTTGCCCCGTGATAATTTCATAGCAGATCACCACATAACCGATGTGATTAGCTAACTCCTCAATTTAACCCCCCCCCCCCCCCCCCCCCCCAAAAAAAAAAAAAAAAACAACTTAAACACAGCTACTTTTATGTTAATACTATTACAATGCATTTGGCCCGTGATAATTTCATAGCAGATCACCACGTAACCGACATGATTAGCTAACTCCTCAATTAAAACAAAAACAAAAAAACAACTTAAACACAAATCGAAGATTTTTCTCACTAGGCTAAGTATGGTCCACAAGATAAATATTAAGAAAATAAATTAAAGTTATATACCGTTATCAGAACATATTCAGCTCTCATTGCTAAGTTTTTAGTTTCACCTTCAGCAGTGAATAATTGACTGGGATTTCAGACTTCTTCATCAGCATAACTATAGCGCAAAGCTATAAAGTCAATGAATATTAAAAAATGTCCATTGACTTGCCTTCATGGTTTAAAACACAAACATTTCCAATATTGCGACGTGACATTTTTCTTGATCAACAATTGTGGACAAAATGATAGATGATTCACAGCGCACATCGTGTCCTATGATAATAAAATCAAGTAAATTATTAAATAAATTATTTATTAATAATAATACATTTGTACGCGCAAGACCTCCTGAGAATTATAAAATGGCTGGGACCGCTTATTGTTCAGTGTTTACTCTTCAGTGGTGAGTTTTTGTGTGTGTTTATTTGAATATCCTGATCGTGTGTACTGTTGTGAGTATTTGCAGCATTGTATTTGGTTATGTAAACTTTTGCATCACGTGTTATCAAACTAATGAAGATTTTTTCTTTTTTTGCTTTTTATCTATTTGCATGTGTTTCTTCAGTTGCAGCACGTTGAGCTATGACCGTTAAACCCATCTTAGGTGTATATGACATTCTTCTTTCAGACAAATAAAATCTGAGTTTATTAAAAGCTCTTCAAAAGCTTTATAATGGAATGTTGGGTCATTTTTCAAGTCATAAAAGTCCATCCATACAGCTCCGGGGGGTTAATAAAGGCCTACTGAAGCAAAGCGATGCATTTGTGTAAGTCTTCCACCTTCTGTATTCAACTTACAGAAGACACTTTCCTACACTCGTCAGACGTAGGAAATGTAAAAACTGGGTCCATCAACAACCGATGCGTAGGACATGTCCTCACCCTGTTACACTCAGATGTACATTGAAGTATAGAAGAACTTTTTCTATTTTTATTATTATTGGGACTTTAAAAGGGACTTCCATCAATTCTGGTTGACTCATCAAAGACTTGAATGTTTTGTCCTAGAAGCAGGCAGGTCAAGGCATGTCACTGAGTCATGAAATGCTGACTCAGTGATTTAATTAAAGACTGTGTGTGAGCACATTTACAGGGTTCATAAAAAATCCCATCTTGGATTTTCTTTGGCTTCTGATTGGCCACACCCTCTCAGATGGATTCTAAAGTTGTGTAGGTCATTCACAAACCCATTAGGACTCTCACTGACATGAACTAAAAGTTAAAAACTCTTTAGAAGTGGAGTCAAAACCATAACAATAACGACTCGGAGTAAAGTTTTTAAGTTGTCATGTACTTTCAGTGGTTATACAAGCTGTAATTGTAAATAGTTGGAGATTGTGTTCAGAGGACACGTAGTTAATAGTTGTACACAAACAAACAACCATTGTGTGAAACAGGCTGTCCTTTATTTGTGTGAACCATTGGGTCACGTTTTGGCAGCTAGGGTGGCTGCACTAGTGGTTTCCACTTCTCTAAAAAAGCAGCAATTTTCACCTCTTTTTTTAAAAGCAAGCAGTTGCATTTATTTTTATCTTTATTACTGTCCTCTCTGATGCCTTTTATGATGCCATGTTTTTGGTTGTCAGAATCTAATAGTCAATTTAAAACATTTAAAATTCATACTGAATGTATGAATGGCTGAACATACACCTCTTCCTAATTTCTTTATTTTAATCTTTTATTGTTTCTTAGAAGAAAATCTTTTATTTAATAATACAATTAATGTGCACTTTTTTCAGGTTTGTTTTTGCGTGTGTAGGAGGCTCCTTAAACCCATGATGAAGCAGTTCCTCATTCATCTTCCCCTTTCGAAATGTTAATGTGATGTATAATTTATTGACTTGTGTTTTTATAGCAGAAAATCTAAATCAGACAGAGCCAGCACAGAGTGTTTAGCCTCAGCACTACTCCCATTATGTGGCAGATGTAATTGATCATCACATTCTTCCTGCTTCCAATATGAAAGCTTCTGTTTCCTCTCCACAGTGAAACGCTTCAGGGAGCCCAAGCACGAACGGAGACCCTGGAGAATCTGGTAAACCGCCATTTTGTGTCATTAGCAAGTACTAGATACTTAAACGCATGCACGGTCAATGCTGCACTCCACTGACCTGAGATTCGTCTAGCGGCCCTATAGCCCCGCGATCCCCTCGTGACTTAACGGTGAGTTCTAACCAGGTCTCCTTCCTCTCACCGCCCCCTCCTCCCCTTCACCTCTCTCAGGTTTCTGGACACCTCCAAACAGGCCATAGGGATGCTGTTCATTCACTTTGCCAATGTCTACCTGTCTGACCTCACAGAGGAGGACCCATGTTCACTGTGAGTCTGTGTACACGTCGTTGTCAATGTTTCCCCCACACATCATTGTACTTCCCGCAGTGTTTCGTGTCTGTGGTTTTTACATATTTACAAACGACTGTGTTCAGTAACCCAACTCCATGTGTTGTTTCCAAAGATACCTTATCAATTTCTTGTTGGATGCGACACTGGGCATGCTGGTGATCTATGGTGGTGTGAAGGCCGTTAGCGCTGTGGTTGAATGGAGACAGTGGGATTCGCTGCGTTTTGGAGAATATGGTATGAGCTTTAACAACAATTGTCTGGAGTAAATTAAAAGTCCAGTGGGAACCGTGACTTCATTATGTAAACGTGGCATCATGTAAAGAGAACGCGCCTCAGACTGATGGACGGGAAATTGAGTCGGTCCTTTTTTCCCTAAGCATTGTCTGATCTGAGTTCAGAGAATGAAATTCATTTAAAGTTATGATAGAAATCTTGTTCTTCACAGACTATAATGGCTGTCTGAAACCAAACAATAAGTCTAATCAATGACATAGGCAGGGATTTTGTAAACTGGTTTTAGACCGTCATTCAAGGCACTAAAATCTCATGTAATGATCCTGAACTAATTTAGATGAGCTTTAAAGGAAACCAGGTGACTATTAAAGATGGAAATGCTTATTTGTTGGAAGAAAAAATTGTCAATTAAATTAGTTTTTGTGATTTACCAGTTTTTGCCAGATTAAAGGGATAGTTCACCCTAAAATTCAGATTCTGTCATTTAGTCACATTTAAGTTGTGCCAAACCTGTATGAATTTCTTTGTTCTGCTGAACACAAAGGAAGATATTTGAAAGAATCTCAGCAGCCATTAGTGGGGGAAAAAAGACTATGGTTGTCAATGGCTGCCGAGATCTGCTTGGTTACAAACATTCTTCCAAATATCTTGCTTTGTGTTCAACAGAAGAAATACTTTTGTACATGTTTGGAACAACTTGAGGGTGAGTTAATGACCGTTTGTTTTTACACACAATTTCTAACATATGACATTTCAAAGTCTAGAAATCATTTTACGTCATCTTGAGGCCCATTGATTTAAAGTGTATCATTTGTAATGTTTGCATGTAGGTGAGCCAGTTCAGTGCAGTGCCTGGGCAGGTCAGTGTGCTCTCTATATCCTCATCATGATGTTTGAGAAGGTCATGATCATGCTGGTCCTCCTCATGCCACAATGGAAAAAGGTCAGTCAGGTGTCCAAATACTAATGTATGTTAAGTTGTGGTTCATGTTCTGAACTTTGACATATCTGAAGAAAATGTATTAATCATGTATCAATATAGTACTGATAAATTATGGTCATTATAAGTGATCTGGATTATCATGTACTTGATTGGTGTTTGTGTGTTGGGACAGCTGGCTACACTCAACCCAATAACGGACCCTCGTCTGGAATTAGCTATCGTCATGCTAATCGTCCCGTTTTTCGTGAATGTAAGTGACAATCACCCTTCATGTTTCTGTACAGTTTAAATGTTTTGGGTAAGATTGTTGTTGTTGAACTTGTGTGCACCAAGGCTGCATTGTCACATGATCCTTCAGAAATCATGCTGATTTGATGCTCAAGCAACATTTCTTATTATTATCAGTGATGGAAACAGTTACTTTTTTTATAGATAGAAAGTTCAAAAGAACATAATTTATTTGAAATAGAAATAACATTTATAAATCAAGCATAGCGTTAGTTCTGGTAGGTCACGTCAGCCAAGCTTGCATCTCAGCTGGTCCAAGTCTACCTACAGAATAAGACACATGTCATAGCATCCCTATATATAAGGCCCATTCAGTATTATCAGCAGCTTTATTGCGTTGCTTTAATTTCCATCTCCAACTCCTCCTCTCATCAGTCAGGACTTGGCTTTCTGATATTGCTCTCAGACTTTTTTTCTTTGTTGTCCATTAAATTATTGAACATTAATGATCTTTGCAATACATTTATGTAGGTTCTGTTACCCTCGCTGTTCTAAACCATGATAGGCTGCATGGATGGGTTCTTGCCCATAACAGAACCATACCACCAAATCCAAACTGTATGCTATTTGTCAATCATCTTTGATAGAGGTCTTGACAGAAATGTCTTTGCTGTCATTTTAATCAATTTAACAGTAGTTTATTTAAAGAAATCTTTCTGACCCCATACTTTTGATTGTCATCCAATAGTTTGATATTGTGCATTTGTCAAGTATAATAATTTATTTAATGTATGACAGGTAGAGCTGTCAACGAATATTCTAAATTTGAATATATAGTCGAATAGTTTTTAAACACGAATTTCGAAGATGAAAAAAAAAAAATTAGAATAAAAAAAATAAGCGGAAAAAAATCCCCCGCCGCGATAGTAGAGGCATGGCTGTCTGCTTTGCGAGTGAGTGTGCGCATGGGGGTTCAGGGACAGGTCACAGGAGTCACTGCTGAAAGTGGACGCATCTTGCAGGGAAGATGGCAGAAAGTGCAGAGCCCAACTCGACCACGGCAGAGAAAGCCATTTTAACTCCATAATCTAAAAAGCCATGTCTGGAAGTACGTTGGATTTTGGTCGGTAGGAGGTAAAATTGTTTAGCCGCGAGAAAGTTATATGCAAGCTATGCAAAATACAGTTAGCATACTATGCCTCATTTGATTTAACATTAAACAGAAACATTACTAAAATGTAGGCTACTGTACTGACTGAAGAGATATTGCATGATTAAAGGATAAATGCACTGCTTCCACTGGTGTGATTATTTACCATGCCAGGGAAAAGCTCCATGTTTAGCACAACAGAGCTCGCTCGGAGCGCTCAATATGCTGTAAAACTTCAATTAATATTAATAATATTTGTTTCAATCACTTAATGAAGCCTGCTATATTTGGGACGAGTCGCAGGTCTCGCGACCTTAAATTGCTTGCACGAAACTCTTGATCAGCACTCAAAGTTTGTTCATTTAAACAGTTATCCACAGAGAGAGGAGGTCTGTGATCTTGGCCATTAGTTAATTATATATAATAATTATATAATTTATAATAACAATCTACTTGTTTTTGTGTAAGTGATACATTGTCAAATATGTATAAACTTAAATAGACATGTCATTTAATGTCTCTTTGTATTAATTTGTACTGTTATTGACGTAATGCGTATCATTGGCAAAATGCGCACCCAGATGTTCGAATATTCGAACGTCATTTTTGAGAAATTTTGACAGCCCTAATGACAGGTAGTTCTGTTTTTGTGTGTACAAAAACACTTGTGTGTACTCAGGCTTTGATGTTCTGGGTGGTGGATAACTTCCTAATGAAGAAGGGCAGAACAAAAGCCAAAGTGGAGGAGAGGGAAGCAGAAGACGACCCTCGTGGCAACAGCAAAGTGCGCTACAGGCGGGCGCTGTCACACGATGACTCTGAATCAGAAGTAAGTTTCTCTTGCTGATCTCATTTGAAGTGATAGCCATAAAGGAGAAGGATTACTACCAGCTGTTAATTAAATAAAACTTTAATTAAATTAATTGCATAAATTGTTGCATGAGCACAATCAACATGATTTGGTCTAAATTATTCAATCATTTTGACCCAGGCCACATTCAAAAGTTTTGCAACTGTCACATTTCTATTGGAACTTAGAAGATTTTTATGTTTCAACCACAGACTAATAAATATTTGCATAAGTCAACGATAACTGATGACAATTGTAACGTTTAATTAACAGAATGTATAAAACTGTCAAAACGATCAGTCTGAACATGGGAGAGCTGAAACTTTTGCTGCATCTCAAATATCTTTGAATGACAGCACTCTTATTTTGAGGTTCCTCTGACCTACAGAGTCAAATTCAAAATCCTCCCTCCACCCATGTCTTAGTCTTTTTCCCTTAGTATATTTGCATGACCATTCCTCACTTTCCCCAAATTTCAGACAATATACCGTGGGAAGAAAGTAAGTTTACAAAAATGAAGTAAGTGTGCCTTTAAGAACAACATCCACCTTAATAATGAGGGTTTTGTTTGGAGGATGAACAGAACTTAGTATATGGTTTCCTGATATTTTCTTGCTGCTAATATAACAATTAGTTCTGTTAGACCTAAGAACATTTCCTGAATCCAGGACTACAGCTTTTCAACTCGCTTACCTGTCAGTAGTAATAGATTTGACACCAGGCCAGTCATTTGAGCTGGAAACTTGTCAGTGAGAAGTAGCATTTCCATCCACACCATGTAGGTGTCAAATATTAATTCACTGACATTTGTCATTTGGTTTAAGTGAAGGTAGTCCATCTTTCTCACTTGTAAAGGGATGAGCAGCTCAGTCAGAATGCAATTCCTATTTTACATATTTAGGTTTGCAATGAGTCATTATTCCACTTTTCAGGATGAAATGTCATCACTGGCTTGTTTTTGAAAAAGATGATTAGTTGAACTCTCTTTGTTTAGCACTCTTCCTCTTGTGCTGGTCAGATCCTGTTCTCCGCAGATGACGAAATGGAGGATTCAGATGGTGACGACGATGTACGAAGAATCACAGGGTTCAAGCCTGTTAAGAAAAAGAAGCACCGTCTTGGTATTCCAGTTTGAAATCAAATCAGTTTGGACTTGAGGCCTCCCTCGTTCCCATGGCCCAACATTAATTTACCAGAGCATAGATCAGCAAGTGAGGGCCATGATGACTAACTCAGCCTATGAATTGTGGAGTAATGGACCCAGACTCCAGTAAACACGCACGAGGACCCTCACAACGTTACCAGAAGGATATTTATGCTGTAGATGATCATGAGGGTTTTGGACCAGCCTATTGAAGATGATCGAACCATAATATTCAGTTGTTGTTTTTTTGCACATTCATAATTCTGCAGTGGATATACTGTTAACACGGTTACATCTTGCATCTGTCTAAAATTTGAAGTGATAACCTGTCTAAAACCTATACAAGTTACATGCTGATGTTGTTCTGCTTCTATAAGTACCTTAACCATATGCATGTGATTGATCACACTGACTTGGACAAACTGTTCAAGGTCACTCATAGTCTCTTCCTAAACGTGTTTGTGAGCGTAGCTGCGGCAGAGTTTTGTGCTCGTCAGCTGTGAGCAAATTGTGCTGATAAATTTTACAGAAAATCATATGTCAGCAGTGTTATGAGCTGGTATTATAAATACAGTTGGTACAGTCTTTGAATATCTGTTTTTAGCCATTAGACAGCAGACAAACTGACTAGGTACGAAAATCCAGGGGTGACTGTTTGGCTTTTGAAAGTATATCTGCCTCATTTCAGTGTGATGCTGTGTTTTTCTGCCATTGTTTTTCCTGTATTTATTTGTGGCCTATTAAAGGGACAGGTCACCCCAAAATGTTCAAATGTATTTACTCACATTCACATCATTCCAAACCTGAATGACTTTTCTTTTTTATTGAAAATATAATTTGTGTTCTAATGTTGTGGTAAAAATAAAAAACTTGGCATTTACTGACTTTCATTCGTATTAAAACACAAAAAAGTGCTTGCCAAAAAGGTTTGGAAGAACATGAGGGTGACTAAATCTATGAAAATTTTCATTTTTGGGTGAACTGTCTTTTTAAATTTTCATTTTTGCTACTCTTCAGGGTAGAGGCTTTGTTGCAGGATGTAACCTCTTGCAAAGTTTGGTGTTGCGTTATGGTCTCTTTGTATGCGGTATTACCTTCATTGTTGGTTTTTGTTTGATTTGTCTTCAAACATTACCCTTCATTTCTTTTTAATATTTACCAGTCAAGCACTAGCCAGTGTGTCTTTCTTCCAAATATTTTCTCATCCACCCTCACACTTTTGCGCTAAGGAAAAATAAGATTTTATTCCAACACTAAAGCACAGATATTTGGAGAATGATGATTTGCATCATGCATTCTCTTCAAAAATTTAAACCGACTGCATATGTCAGACTATTTCTAATCTTTTAATGTGAAGGGAAGGTGCTTGTAGGTTTAGAGTTGGAGTTAATGAAATTGGAGTGAGTACAGGACCAGTTGTCTTATTGCTTGTATTGTTTAACAGACATCTAATGGACCAAGTTTTTGGGAGTACCATGCCCACAGTATGGGCTTGTGTTTTACAGGGATGAATTGAAATCAGGCTTTCTGGTCAGGCCTGCTGGATGAACTTGCTTACTGAAGGATTTTGTCAAAGTGGAAATGTAACTGCCATTCCCTCTCTGGGTTCCATTCTGACTATTGTTAGAGCGTGATCTTGGTTACATTTGGAAGAGAATGAAACAAATTGGATGTGGAGAGGGTTTTTACCTACTAAACGATATTAGATGATTTAGAATTACTGACAAATTATGAATTTATGTATGCTTTTTCAATAAAGTGTAAAAACAGCAATTTATGCATTTGTTATTTTATGATCTGTAACCTTTCTTCCACAAGTTTTGAACTCGATCCATTGCAGTGAGAGGGTTAAATCAACCACTAGTTCACAGGGGAGGTAAGTAACAAACTTTTGGGAAAAAATAACTAGGTAGCTGCTGTGCTCTTGCATAATAAAGTTATTGTGCATTAGTGCGGATGCTAACAAAGTTATCATTCTTGGTTTGAAAAGGCCTGTAATCATATTCTGGATTTAACTTACTTTATGTCTTCCTCCTGAATGATATCAGGCACATGGGTATCATCTGTTGGTTCCTCTGAGCTGTATGTTGTCCCCTCTGGGGAATCCTCCCTGCGTGGCCTTTTAATTGGTGTTGATGTGAATGAAGATTCGGATTTGACTGGAAAGTCCTCGTCGGAGCAGGACACGCTAGCACAATTACTCACAAGAGGTCTGACTTGAATTGCTGACATTAAACCAGACAAAACAGAAAAACCAAGCCGATTAAGCACAACAAAACTTATCCACAAGTAAACTTTTAGTTAATGTTACCTTTACTTCTCCGTTTTGGCTTTTTTTGTGTGAGTACTGCTTGGACCGCCACACTCTTCAGAACCGGAGCATTACATTGACAGCCCACCTCTCGCGTAATTGGCTGTTGGAGAGATGCAGCAGTACAGCAATAAGGCAATGCACAATTTTTTTTCTTGAGCTCTTTTTTTTTGTTAGCAAGCAATGAAACAACTGTGGGCATTTTAGGTTTAAATGTAATGTGTACAACCTACTGTAGCCATATTCGAATAAGCTACCATTGTGCTTTTGTGTATTATTGTGGTACATCTGATTTCAGATTTACCCACTTTCTTTCATTCATGAAACATGTTAGAAGATATTTTGAAAACATTTCCATTTTTTTGGTCCATATAAACGAGTCAATGGTAACCAAAGATGTCAAGAATTAAAATTCTTCAAAATACCTTCTTTTGTGTTCTTCAAAAAAAGTTTGGCGCATGTTTGGAACATCACAAAGGTGGGTAAAAAATAAATAAATAAAAATTGGGGTGAACGGTCGCTAAAACAACGAACGTGGTTGGTGGTCATACATGTCAGTCAGACTGCCACTTCCGGTCTATCTAGGTGGGTGGTTCTTGGAAAAAATAACAGATGTTGACCATACAGGCATAACTACTTACCTTCACAGTCTGTGTTGGACCAACGGTGTATATCGTTGGGATAGCCGTATCTATCAAGTTTAGAAAGTCAGCGAAGCCCATTTGGTACTGCTGTAAATTTGTGAAGCATGCTGGGGCGAAATGGCTCGCACACAAACGCGAGCTATCAGTTATTCCTCCTTCCTCAAAATGCAAAAATTCAAGCCAGCGGGATCGCAACCACGGTAGTTTTGGGAAAGGAAACAGGGTATTGAGCGGATAACAACCCAAAACGCACCTTTTCACCATACCTATCGGTGGCTTTGCTCACTCACTCAGTGCTTGGAAAAATCCGACGCTTTTAGTGGCGCGAACAGGTTCTTTTTAGCTGCTCGTTTAAAAGAATCGGTTCGAAAGATCCGGTTCTACAGATGTTGCGTCATGACGTTGTTACGTCACTCAGCAGCTCAAGCAAGAAAGGTCGTTTCAGAGGCGGAGAGCTTGATTACATTTTTTGATGACAATGTCCTCAGAGATTTCTGAAGAAAACAATACTTACTCGTGCTGGAGGGGAAGTGCCTACAGTGTACAGAGTGGGAACTGCCGTGTCTGCTAATGTAAGGTAGCACGTTATCCCCGCAGTAACCATCCCCAAATTGGTGAAGGATTCATCAGAGAAATGCCTGTCACAAAGCCGCGAGCTGGCACAAATACCCCCCTCTTCGAAATGTATGAACTCCAGCCACTTCTTTCGTAACCAGTTTGTGGTTGGGAAACAAAACAATGTCCGTGCGTTAGAACAGCCAAAAACACACCGACGAACCATGATTAGTGATGAGAAGCGAGATTATTTAGTGGGAGTGATATTCTCGTTCTGGAGAGCTTCTGATTGGACAACACATTGTGTAGTGCTAGATGACTCATGGAAGAGGAAAATACTCATTTTTAATCTGCTAGAGAGGTAATTTAGATTTAGATCTTCGATCAAACATGCAGATAATGAAATAAATCAAAACACACAAGGAGGTAGGCAATGATAGGTAACCAGAAGTCCCAAAAAAATTGAGATAGTCCCGAAATCTACACTGTTGTCCGAATCTGGCCCTAATTGTCTCGAAAATTAATTGTCTCGGCTGTGGTTTGAGTGAGAAAATGACACGCTATTATCAAGTCCGTCTCAAGCTCGGAACAGCGATGTTCATTGGGTCCTTGGGCAAGCCTCCCCCTAACCCCCTCTAGTGCCGGGCCTGGTTTTGTGTGTTTATGTGTTACAGCTGCATTCATGCTGTAAACCAATGCTGCCTTTCAGTCTTTTTTCCACTCAGTAGGACGTAATATATAAATATATATATATTTTTTTTTTTACGCTTTATGTGAACATTCAGTTTGCACTATAGTACAACGCAATGTCCTAACATCTACACAAAACATCTACTCAATATCCTAACATCTACAAAACATCTACTCAATGTCGTAACATCTAATAAACATCTATTCAATGGCCTAACATCTACAAAACATCTACTTGGTGATTTACCGGCATTCGAACCCCTCACCCGTATGTATTTTCAATGGCATATTATAAACTTACGAGAATACTTTATTACTTGAAAGAAGTAAATATACATTAATGAGCACATATATTTTATGTTAACATATACATATGTTTTTAGCTAAGAATAAACTAAAAAAGTTACACAGTGTAGTTTTAATGAACTATACAGTAAAATACAGAGAGCTTTGGTGAGAACTAAAATATTTAATTACTAATTTCTCGCTAGAAATTACATCAGAAGTGGGAAATATTGGTAAAAAAAAAAACTGAACGTTTACACGCAAACTGATCCTCAAACGCAACTTTCGGACACCATATTTCCCCCCCAGCTCAACTGTCAAAGTCCCAGAATGGAAAGCACAGCATTGTGGGATATCAAAAGCAATGAAGGATACATATGCTGCCTTCAAAAATCAGTCAGATGAATGTATTTCAGGAGACAGGAAGTGAAGCTAATATTAGATTAGGACATTCCTTGATGCCTTCCTGTTTTGAAATATGTCCTCCGAAGGAAGCCTTTTCCAGGTTTTGGACACAGCAATTGAATCTTTGATTCAACCGATTCATTCAAATCACTAAATCGTTCAGTAACATACTGTTGCTGTGATCTTTGTTTGGAAATATTTTTACTACTGAAATAGAATAAAAACAGTCAATATTGCATCTAAAATTAACGTGACTTAAAGGGATAGTTCGCCCAAAAAAAAAAAGATTTATTTATTTACCGATAAGTTGTGTCAAACCCGTATGAGTTTCTTTCTCCTGTTGAACACAAAAGATGATATTTTAAAGAATGCTGGTAACTGCACAGTTGATGGCACCCATTGACTTCCATAGTAGGAAAAAAAAAAATACAATGGAAGTCAATGGGTGCCATCAACTGTCTGGTTACCAGCATTCTTTAAAATATCTTCTTAAAACAACTTGAGGGTGAGTAAATAACAACAAATTTCATTTTTGGGTGAACTCTCTCTTAATAACTCTCTCTCTAATGTTAATTTTTGATTAGTGATCCAATTTAAGCCCATCTTATAATTTTAACGGCCAGTGCCGAGTAGTAACTGATTACATCATGTAATGTGCATTACGTAATCAGAGTCCAATTAGGTACTTGTAATTGGATATTTCATTCTAAAATACTTGTAATCAGAATACAGTTACTTTTTTATTGATTTACTGTACATGTTGTTAAGCGTTTTATTTTGATTGTTTTTATTTTAAAATAACATTTTACATTTTATTGATTTAATTACTTAATAGCTATGCACATGTCCTAACAAAGACTCAGGACAAAATATAGACAAAGTAGGGTAAAAAAACGACATGAGTACTTGTCAATAAATTAAACTCAAATTGATTTCTAGATATTGTACTGTTATTGTAGATTTCTGATACAAACAACAATGTTTTATTAAGAATCTGAGTAATATTAGAGGATCTGAGATTGTTAGGACATCAACCAAAGAAGATCCATAACAATTTTTTAACTTCACAGATAATATCGTTATGGAGCTATAAATATTTTTTAGTTGTTGCGCAGAATTGTACGAAATTAGGTGTGTGTCAAAGTAATGTCCTTGTTTTTTTGTTTTGTTTTTTTTTTAACATAAATTTAGCTCTGCCATCACAGGAACAAATTACAATTTAAAATATATTCGAAAAAAAAAAATTCTCAATGTAATTATATTCACAATTTCAGTGTTACCGTTTTATCAGAATGGCTGAAGAGTAAACCGTTTCAGAATATCTATTTTTATTTGGCGCACACATGGCGATGGACCCGACTCATTCACAAAGGCTGACTCACCACCCCAGAAAAGTTTGTAATGATTTGGTTATATAATCTGTGGCATGTCAGCATCATCATCATACACATTTGTCACAAGCAACAAGGCTTGTTTTTTGTGTTTTTTATTATTCTAATCATTAAGCATTACAGTGATGAATTATATTGGTTATTGTTAATAAACAATTTTGTTTAGATTGGCATAGGGTTCACATAAAATCAGCCATGTCAAAAATTATATTTTTCTCCCAATTACAACTGCAGTGTTTGATTTTAACTTTGATTTTAACAAATTATATTTAATCTTATGATGTATCAGTAAAGCCTGAACAGGGGGAGGTTGTTTTGTCTGTAATGTGTTCAGCTGTTCATAGTAGTCATACTCAGAAAGAGGCTTTCTGACACTGACTGCTGAGCTAATAATATATAATGATAAGAGAGAGATGGGAGGGGAGGGGCAAGATGATCTTGTAACAAGGGTATAAAAGACCAGGATGAAAAGAACAGTACACAACTTGTCCAGAAACCAGACCACAACCATACAGAATGTCTCAGGTACGAAGATGTCTTTACTCAGTGTTTAGATCAGAAATAAAAGTATGTGTGTAACAACTTAAGTGCTTGCTACTGCAGACGTTTCTCTTTAAATCAATTATATTTCTATCAGCCAGAGGTTAAGAAGAAAAAGCGGCCAGTTGTAAAAGAGGAGGATCTAAAGGGAGCCCGCAGTAAACTGGGGCTGAAAGGAGAGGTCAAGAGCAAGACATACGAGGTCATGGTTGAGTGTGGTGAGTTTTTCCTAATCTTCATTGACTTTTGACTATATAATAAACAACATATGAGCTGTTACATAAATATCTGATTAGATTAGGGATATAAACTTTTCAAATTCAGTCAGTAGAACTTTTACCATTATTTAAAGACTGTATCAAGATTACAATATTTCAAAACCTTGTTTAAATCCTCACTTATGTTATAGTTAAAAATATATAGTAGCCTAGAAATATAGTTAAAAATGAATAATAATCATAATTCCTTATGGAGAAAATAAATTGAGTAATTTGAGGCGACATCAGTTTTGTAGTGGTGTCCGAAATCGTAATTGCACATTGTGTCATGTACACACAGCGACTGTCCGAATTCACTCACTCGTTCGTTTTTATTCACTCCTTCAAGTGAACTGTATTAGTGGACTAACGGAGGGAATAGTAAATGAGGGTTTACAGGGCAATTTTAGATTCAGCCTAAGTGTGATTTGTTTTATACTTCTCGGCCACCGTACTCTACGACATCCAACACACGTGATGGTTAAGCTTTGGCTTGTCTACGTTATAAAAGAAAAAAGAAGAAGCTAATAATGTATGTGTTGCTACCGATATTGTAGTCGTTCGCCATCTCAGTCTGCCTTCTAAAAGTCACCATCCTTATAAACGTTTTGAGCATCATAGGAAGTCGGCGGGTGGAGAAAGACATTAATCATAAAATACATAAATCACCTGCTATAATGCGCGAGTACGTTGGAAAAATGTAAAGCGCCTTTTTGAATACGCTACTGCTACGTCATCTATTGTTGGCATGGTAATGTAAACTGATAAAACACAAAGTAAATAAACTTACTGCATGTTGTTTCGTGCCGTCTGTCCCAGTCCCAGAGTAAATTGATGGAACCGCGTTGAGCTTCAGTATAAGTTTACTAGCAAAACCCAACTTAGTCATAATAAAATTTTCAAAACAGTTCTCTGGAAAATGCCTGCTGCAAACATAGATCCTCGATGGAAGTTTAGCACGGACATTACAATTATTCCCAATAAACTGCACCCATTTAGATCGGAGTTTCTGGTCATTTGGTAATACATGGAGGCTCACCATCTGCCCTTTCTGAGCTTTGCATCCGACTACTGAGCATGTGTCAGCCATAGTGAAAAATATCAACATTAACATCGGGATCACCTGGCTTCTCCTGAGCCTGAGACCCCTTTGCCTCCCAGCAGTTAATAGCCCCGCCCCCCACGTTGACGTGCGGACTATAAAGCTTGATTTATCACAGACCCAATGTTTTTATTTACAATGATAACCATGGTTTTGTGTAAAACATGTTTAAATATAAGAAAACGCCTGTGTGTTTGTGTGTTGTGTAGAGCGCATGGGGAAGGTGGCGCCGTCTGTCTTCAGTGGAGCGCGGTCTGGAGGAGAGACAGTGCTCGAGAAACCCAAACCTCCATCAGGAAGTGTGTTCGGCAAATGATGAATCTAGTGCTCAATGGACTTCATTTTTGGCATCCACATTGTGAATTAATTAACCGTGATGTGGATATTGATGTTGTAATTGCGAGTATTAGTGTGTTTTTATACTGTTTCTCTCCAATTGTACTTGAAAAATGGAATGTGCTAGTTTCTAGTGTCATGTTTTCTATATAAAACATTTCCTAAAAGCATCACAGAGTCACCAAGTATGATTTCTCTGTCATGCGCTTTATGACCAAGTATTTCATTTCAAGCCATGTCAGCGAATGTTAAATTTTGTGCAAATTTGGGGAAGGATGGTGGAGTATAAATTAAAATATATGCTCATTAAAGGACGTAACCACCACACTAATAAGATTTCCTTGTCAAGCTGAAGGTAATTGTATCTTGATGGTTGTTCAGTAAATCCATCAGACAGATCAGAGAAGCAAGGGCCAGGGATAATCACATCAGCTGGTGAAGTGACAAAATGTATATAAATTTATTTCTATCATATTCTTACACACTATTGTTTTTGACTTCTGAAGACATTGATTCATCTTCCACTGTGGTTGTATGAATTACCATCATGATCACTGTGTGGTTTTTGTAAACAACAACCAAGCAGGCAGCACCAATTTACTTGTGTTGTATGGACTCACAGGGATGAATTATTGTTCTAAAAATCTTTTTGTTTATTTGAACAAAATCCGTTCTATAGCCTACACCATAGATATCAGCATGAGGGTGATTAAATAATAATTAAATTAACATTTTTGACTAAACTATCCCTTTTTTCCCTTAATCGCTTAGCTCTATAACATTTTCATTTTCTAGAACATCTCAAAACAATGTTCAAGTTTCTTGTTTACATCTGATTTTAATTCCTTATCATTTTAAGTAAATCAAGAGTTTTGGCACGTGAACAAAAAAAAGTTCAAACAAATAACAATGCACATGGCTTGTTTATCAGCACGGGTTGATTCTCAGTGAAACGGTCAAACCCTTCACAACTTCTACACATTTTCATCATGTGAGATCAAAATCTGTCAGACATGCATGTATATTCCATAAATATCTGACAGGATTGAAATAAACTAGGAATCAATATCCAATCCAGTTTGGAAGCATATAGGCCCACATAGAGTTTGCTCAGCAGAATCCCCACTTTTGAAAATGGAGGAATGTGACAACCCTAAACAGCAGCAGCAATAAAATTTATATTTGTAAAAATATGTTACACATGTTTGAAAAAAACAAAAACACAGTTGTTTCTCAGGGAAGAGCAATGAAGACGTAAGAATGTGTAGTGGTGTCAGTGGAAGATATAATGGAGTGTGTAAAAATGTACAAAGAAATTGTAATTTTCAGTTTACATAACATTTTTACAAAAAAAAAAACTGTATAAATACAAATGTATATTTTCTTTCTTACATTTCCTTTCGTTTCCTTGCAGCGCTAGTTTATAGGCCAAGGCAGGTTTTTTATATAGCTAGCTATAATTTAAATTCTGAGGCAATGTGGTATCACTGCGGTTACAAACTTATCGATTGTTTAATTATGTTGCTTATCCCTTACAAAAATTCAAGGGAAATTGGGGTTCTGTACTTTCAAGTCTTTGCATATTCAATAGTTAAAACTTCAGCATGATCTGTCAATCATATCATAAAGGCAAGGACATTACACTTTAGGACCATTTAGAGAAAACTACAAATTATTACATTCAAGCTATGATTTGATGTCATGCCTTCCTGAGAATCAAACTGATCTTGGTTTTGCTAGTGAAAAACTTTACTTTTTGATCTAGAGAAACTCAACATCAAATAAAGTCTAGTGTTTATTTTACCCAGCGTCTTTTTAATATATGCTAAATGGAATATGTGAAGAATCTATTTGGTTATGTAAAATTAAGGAAAAACAGCAGCTTTAACTGTCTATGGTCCCTAGTTTACCACCATAGTTTACACTCGACCACTTAGTCGTGCTATTACATTGATTGATGCACTTAGCACTTTTTTTTTATAGATACAAAATTATATACAAAATTTTGTAATTTTATATACAAAAATTACAAAACACACGTATTGTATTTTTATATACATACGATAACAACAGCCCAGGGCACTGACTTAGTAACTAACCATGCCTCCTATCTGAATACACAAAATTAAAGAGCATTTCAAAAAACACTTACCAAATTTGTGGAGAGAGCAAAATGGACCGGAGGAATTGGTATAGCGTCTTTCTTTAAAAGAAGGCGATCGGCAAAACCGGATTCTACCAGTCCGAAATTCTCAAAGCTTTGCGGTGTAAAATGTTTGTAGCAAACATATTTCCCACGTGTTTTGGGACACCACAGCAAACCAGTCGCCTGCACCCAAGCTTTAGCTCTGGCCGCTTCGCGAGGAAACGCAAACAACACTTTTGTGTTGTCGCACCGACGAAACGCACATTTACGACCCATGTCTCTGAACGACAACAATTAGTTACAAACAAGATAATTCAGTGATACTTTCTTCTGCTCAATACTGCAATAATAGTTTATGCTTAACACGGCGGAATGGAACGAGTTCTCATGAATAATGTGGAAACGCTCAGAAACTGATGACGTACGCGTACTCTCCAGCCATAACAGCCAATCACCACTCCGAACTAAAGCATATACACTTCCCAACAAAGCTTTTCAAACAGTAAAAAACGAAATGGCTCTAGAAAACGCAGTGCTACTGCTGTTTTTAGCTGTGTGCAACATGTACATTACTGAAACATGTATCTGTTAACATTTAAAATATAATGTATTTTGAGGTTTCATTATTCTTTAATAACAAGCTAACGTTACTCTGCGGTGATAAAGCCAGATTTTAAAATAACAATTTAACAAAAATTAATATCATGCCTAAACCTTTAACATACATTTTTTTTTAAAAAAAATATGTCAGCTTACTGCACAATAGCAGAAGTGTTGATATGAATGAGTTCAACAAAAACCCAACATAATTACAGGCACTGGATATCTCTACACCTTTCTGTCATGTGAGAAAATGCACTAAATACACTTCACATTTCAGCTCCAATTAAATAGCCTGCTTATGCAAAAACTTTTACAAATGATGTATAACAAAAGCATTGTTCCATCTCAGAAATAACATTCCTTAAACCAAAAGAGGTGGATTAGGGGAGATGCATGATAACCACAATCTCAGTGATCTGATAAGTGAAAGCACAAAATTGCTGCACTTCTGCGTGCATTACGACTCTATAGAAGCATACGTATTCAATCGCACGACATTGCATTTTTAAAACAGCGTGTTTATTAATTTCATTTTAAAAAATAAAAAAAAAACTAAAAAGGACTATTTCATCGTCACTATAAGAAACAGTACGGAAGCACTGAGAGTCTTTGAGCATTTCTAGCTCTTCAAGTATGTTCATTCTGTTCATATATCAGGGGACTGTGCCTCTAGGAGGGCATGAAGAGGGGCCGACTTGGCTCAACCCATCCGGTCAAACTCCAGATGCCTCCTCTCCTACAGAATCCATCTTTTCCTTCATTCAGCAAAAACTGCAGTGAAGTCCAAACAGCAGCAAACGGTTTTGAGTGAAGCAATGAGCACAGGAAATGAACTGAGTTAGAGATGCACGTAAGAGGAAGAGCGAGACGTCATTAGAAGAGACTGAGAGAAATTAATAATACGGCTTAAAGTTAGGGGGGAAAAGAGCAGTTACTATGGTATTAAAGACAAGGAGAAAAATCTCCATCCAGTGCATGTTAAAACCACTCAAGTCAAGTCAATGCAACTCAACACTCATGAAATTGCATAAATGTGTATTTTAACAATTACGAGAACAATGAACAACATGACTTGCATCATTTCCAACAACTGATAGGAAACTCAGCAATACAACTTGTGTAGACGGGAAAAGATCATCAAAATGTAAACAAATTCACTCCTTCTTTTGAGGGAAAAAAAAATTGAGAAAGAGGATGTAGGATTTGACCGTCCACCACTCTTGTGCTGCATCCCTCCATCCCTCTGTACTAAGTGCAACTGAGGCAGTGTTAGTCTCCATCTTTGAATTAAAATCTTTGAATTATCACCCTCCAGTCCCTTCATGAAATGACAACAACAGCAGAGCTCCTGCAGGTCATCTGGGGTGCAGCAGAAATCGGTCCAGGTACTGCGACATGGTTTCCCAATTCCGCCACAGGAAAGCCAAGATTATGACAAGGAGCAATGTGGAAAGTGTGCGACTACGTGTTTTCATCAGTGGTACGACACAGTTTGCGACCGTCGAGACGAACACTAGGAGTACCGCCATGACGGCCAGCAACACGTTGATGAGTTTGCCGAGTAAAGTGCGTGCTGTGGCGTTCTCCAAACCTTCCAACTGAACCACTTGTTGCTGCTGCTGTTGAAGCTCCATCTTAGAGATGCGCGTCTGACAGGCCTCCAGCGCCTCCTACAGGAAAAGAGAACAAAAAAGATGTTATGGTTTTCACCATCTCTGACAAACGACACACCGGAAGTTATCCATTTCCAAAGGAAAGAAGTACAGATGCTGTGTGGAGTACCGATCATATGCGTATGCAGAATTTTTGGATCTGATGTGCTTTCTTTGGGTTTAAAAATATTTGAATTTTTGTGCCTAAACCATGTGTGACTGCCTGACTAGATGTGATGTATTCTAATCAAAACCACATGAGATGAAAATTAGCTTTTTTTTAAATACTAAAACCCCTTCAAAAACATTTCTCTAAAATGAACGGTTATGAATCATATACTAAACAAATATTTTACAAGTAGAACATTATTTACAATGATTAGCCCTAAATCTTTTAGATGAATTGGCAGTAATTTTTTTATTTGACCATGGTGAATAAGCTTAGGGTAACAGCTGTGTCATGACCAATACGTTTCTGTGCAACTGCCACTCAGGGATGACATGAAAATCATACATGAAGGCTGGAGATAGCTGAAAGCCAGCTTAAAAGAGAGATAAAGCTAGTGCAGCTAATATGCAACCTCCATTCCAGCTAATGCAAGACTCAAATGATAGTAATGGGTAGAACATGTACATTTTAGCAGCATAATATCATTAAAAATAAGCCCTCAAAGAGGACGGTGAGTGAGTCGCATATAGCTTTCATTATGAAAACTGAATTAGAAGACTAAACGTTGTCCATCAGATCGATACAAAATAGCTTAACGACAACAGCTAATGTTCTTTCCCATCAGAAATCTCAGCATTAGCATTCTCTTGTTTCATTTCACTTAGAAGTTCATATGCCAGATCTAAGGACCCGTTTACACCTGGTCGCTTCATGTGCTATACGATCGTGAAAAAAACCCACAGGTGTAAATGCCTTTCAAAATGCTTTCAAAACGAATATAAATCTGAAAGTCGCAGACGGTCAACACACAATCATCTTTATTAAAGTAGTGAGACTAAATGATCTTACCGGTGCTGATGGCGCTCTCTCTCCTATTGCTGTCTTTGATCTTGAAATTAGCTGATGATAAATAAAATGCAGCTCATATCTGTTGCTTTAGTTGGCGTGAAATTCGTTAAATTTGCATATACTGCGAGAACTGAAGATCAGATTTATATTCATTTTGCGGATACATTTATGTGGCCATTATGTTATTTTTAACAAATCAGATAACCATCCGTTCAGTAAAAAAAACGAAGTGACCAGCTCAATAAAATCAGTAGTAATAATAATAAAATTATTATTATTAATGCAGCTTTAAAGCTAACATTTTAATAATGCATACAAATATTTTTACAATTTTATCTTTAAATCAGCACTAGGTAACTTTTCAAAATTCATAATATATTTTCAAGACTCTTGTGATGATACATCGATTTACAATAGGTTGAATGACCCGTCTGCCATAGCCTGACGGGGTCTGTATCGTTTTTAATCATACTTTTAAACTACCCTGGGTTTTGGGTAGTAACCCGAGAACAAAAAAAACTACAAAATTTGACTGCTTTACGGCACTTCCACCACCCCCATGTAAACACAAGTAAATACATAAGACGTACACAATCATATCATATTTTAGGATACCTAAGATGTCTGTGATATTTGTTAATTTGTCTTGCCTCAAGCTATAATGCAAATTAATATTGTGATATTGACGATATATGGCTATTACCTACCACTCAAACATTAAATTGAAGTATCATATAGATTGTGTAAAACGGTAACCACTAGACTATAGGCTACTATAATGACGCTGGCTTGTAAACATGAGCATCGCGATCATTTGGCGTTTGAAAATAAATAAAACCCATGAAATTATATTCATATGACATGCTGAAACATGCCACTACCTGGGATGCAGACATTTCACACGCAACGCAAGCAGAACTCCTGCATGTGAACGTGTTAGTGATGCGCGGGTCTGCTTTTTTTCCAACCCGTGGGTCCCACTTTTATGAAATTATTTGGCCCGACCCACACCACTGTATATATTTTTCCGCCCCACCCCGCACCCGCGACCATTAAATAGACATACTAGGCATTGTAATGTAAATGAAAACAGCCTTTATTTAAGCCTGAAAGTGCTTGGAAACATTGCCCAGTAAACAAATATGAACCATAAATCAGGTCATACTAATAACAAGATAATGATAAACATTTTCAACATTTACAAAGCACGAACCTTGTCTCTCTCGGCAACTTCTTCACTTTCTCCCACTCACTAAACTCATTTATCTTTGACTCGCTCGGCTGGCCGGCAGCAGGAGCTGCTTGGCTATAGCCGCTGTCATGTGCCGCCAAAGGTTTGGGGACATCACGCAAGTGACGTTGCTACGGCAGTCGGATTGTAACCTTATCAAAGAACCTAATAAAATATGAAAGATATTCCCAAATATTTCATTTAGGGTATAGGGAATTGCATGGAACATACACAGATTTTTTATTTTATTTTGTTTTTAATGACCCGCCCCAACCTGCGCCGCAAATAAAGTAACAATTTCTTTACTCGCGCATCAATAGTTCAGGGCTATCATCGTTGTCATGCCAACAAATGCACGCGCGCATCCCCTGACGTAGGATGACAGAGTTTACGACATTAGTAGAGGACAATACTGTTTCCCAACTGTAGGGGGACCCCTAGAGCAAAAGTTACCTAGTGCTCCTTTAACTGAAAATAAATAAACTTATCAAGAGGGCTGGTTTGGTTATTGGTCTTACACCAGACTTACTTGAGGTTACTGTGGAGAAGAGGATAAGGTAGAAATTATTTAAATTGTTAAATTATTTATTTTACTAAATAAATTATTCATTTATAAATATAAGTTAAAATATTTTATAATTAAAATTTTTGTTGTTGCGTTCTGTACTTTAATTGTGAAATTGTATCATGTCTCACTGGATCTTAATCAGGTTTTAACAGTCTTAATTTATCTGAGTTTGTTGGCTCTATGGCCTAAATTGGTGGCAAACCAGTTTCCCTACCAGGATTAATAAAGTTTTTTAATCAATCAATTTTTTAGGACTGTCACTAATGATTATTTTGGAAATCGAGTAATCAGTCGATTCTTTTGACAATTAATCGAGTACTCTAGATTACTTGTATAATAACAAATAAATATATAATAACAATAAGGCAATAATATTGGGTTCAAATTAAGTATCAAAAACAAGTAATGATATGTTTAAAATACATAATATAAACAATCCTCTTATATATGATAACAAATGCCTGCAGAGGCCAGTGGGCTGGTGTTGTTACACTTCACATTTAATTCATAGGTTTACTTAACCTTTAATATCTGGCCACTTTTTAATGACAGAATATGTGGACATCAAAACATGCAAACTCAGGGCGAGGGTTTAAACTTATATTTTGAAATCGTGACGAACAGTTCACATATTTATAAACATTGATATATTCTCCTGTGTTGGCGTAGGCTTATATAAATGATTTAACTTACAAATCTGATGAAATAGCGCACATTGTGTTCCCAGATTAACGTCATAAGCAACCCAAAAAAAGATTGAGTTTGAGACGTTCCACGTATGTATATGTTAACAGTTTGTGTGGAGCAGCATTTACAGTGAAAGCGAATCTGCTCAGTAATGCATGCAAGTAGGGATGGGTATCGTTAAGGTTTTAACGGTATTACTATTCTTAACGATACTGCTTATCGGTCCGGTACTTTAACGGTATTCTTATCGGTACTTTTTGAGATTTACTATATATATATATATATATATATATATATATATATATATATATATATATATATATATATATATATATATATATATATATATATATATATATACACACACACACAATTAATTATATAGGCCTACACAGTGCTTTAATTTCAGGAAAAATTCTAGTAATCAAAATCAAATGTAAAATAACACTGCATAGTTTATCATAGATAGGATAAATTAATGCTTATTAAAGCTGAAGTTATTCAATCAAGAGCTGTGAGTGATTTTCTCTTTGCATTGGGTTGTTTAATTCGCAGGAATTCGTCAGCATGTTTATTTACACCGCTGCCTCTTTAAGACAGATGTGCAGATCTATAGGCGACTGATAATAGGCAGATGCACTACATTTTCTCCCAACTATCCATAATAACTACGTCCATTTTAGACACAAACTGTGTTGTGTTTAAGAGACTCTCCAAGCCGGTCGTTTTGACATAGATATTTGTGTACATTTGATAGTTTAGACGCGAGTGTGAAACCGAAAGTGTAATTTGCTCGTCTCGTTGCGGCTGTTTCGGAGCGCGCGCCGACTTGGGAACAATCTCTTGTGCATATTTTTGTGCTTTTAATCGCTCTTTTTATCATAAAACGCGTCCCACAATTTACCAGCAGTAGCTAGACTGTATTTTACAACAACCACCGATCGTACTGATTCTGTATGAGTTATAGGGAGAAATGACAGCGTAGGCTACTGCTGCAAAGGGAATTAAGTTGCTCATTAGGGCTGTCGTTTTGCTCTCTCTCTCTCTCTCCCTCTCTCTCTCTCTCTCTCTCTCTCTCTCTCTCTCTCGTCACGTGTATTTTCAAAAGTACCGACAGTAGAACCGATAACGGCCGAGCTTATCGATACAACGGTCTTTCAAAATTCAGCCCCGGGGCCCGTTTAATACCGGGTTTCGGTACCCATCCCTACATGCAAGTAATGTACATGCATGTAAATATATTATATATATATAAAATGTTTTAATACATTGTGAGATTCATGGATTCTTGTCTGTGCAGTGAGCCATTTTCATTATTCTGCCGGTTAATCAACACAGGGTAAATAGTTTTTTTTTTTTTACAAACCAAGTGCTCTAATTTCTCAAGGAATTATGACAGACCTAGTATTTTTATAATTCAGTAATGAAATAAAAATTCAGGACATTTTCATCATTAAAATAACATATTTGAAACCAGTCTGCCTACATTGCAATGCATTCCCAAAATATTATAAAATAAATATAAATAAATTACCCGAACAGCAACAGCAATATTACAACATTTGATCTATTTAACTTAAATATCTCTAAATATTTAATGTTTAGATGATATGCATGCACTGCATGTTGGACAGTGTTGTTATTTTAACTAAACCATTGTTATTATTTGAAATGAAATTTAAATATAGATAATAAAACTTCGTAAAATGAAAAATAAAACGTAAAATGATACCGTGGGAACTTATTGTAAGTTCAAATACAAAAAAAAATCCTAAAACTCATAAATTTTAAAGATGAATGGGAAAAAAATAATGCAAATAATATATAGTATAAATATATAAAAGTGCCTCTATGATTTTTTTTGTCTTATATTTATATCGTATGATATAATTCAAACCACTGTAAATATGCTATTGATTTTATACAACAGTTCATTAAATAAGTTAATATTGTGTTATATATTTATATATTGTCTGTTTTTGCCAACAACAATATTACCTATAAACCACAACAGAACTGTCCTCTCCAAGCAACACCACGGTGTTTAGTTTTTAGAATAAATCCACAATTTGAGTAAATCATTTGGGTGAACCATTGATTCAATGGCTTATTCATAAAGTGATTTTCATTCATAATCAGCTGTTTAAGGCAGATGTACACTGCGCAAATTTGGACACTCGAGAGGTTGTGAGATATTACACATGCTATGGAGTCAGTTAACTTGATAATCGTATCAAAGCAGCTGGTACACGACTGTATTGCATGACGACCCAGCAGCAATCACAATAAACACAGAGACTGGAGCTTTCAGTTTCAATGTTGCTGCTAGAGCTTCAGATAGAAAAAGTAAGAATAATTTGAAAGCAGAGAACGGCAATTCTGTCGTCGTAATATTTTCGTTTCCATAGGCTCCATCACCCAGTGAGCTTTTGCCCTGCTTCATGGTCGTCACTAATAAACTGTATGACATGTAAGATGACCTACATAGGCTGGGCAGGAGCATTAAATCATTTTATTTACTTTATTTTTCCATAAATTAAATTAAAACGCAAACTAAAAATAAACAAATAAAAGCTAACTATACAAGTATATAGTATAATGTTGGAGTACCTGTATGTCTCTGGCTCTTTCATAAGACTGGTAAGCAATTTTTTCCTCCATGCTGGCCAGCTCTTGCTTCAAGTTGAGAATCTCATTTTGATGCAGTTCTGTTAAATCATTCAACTGCTCCTCTAAACGCTCACACCTAACACATGCACATAAAAACAAGATAAAACAAGATAAAATGCAAGAAAGGGGCTTAAAAGGCCAGAAAAGACAGTACAACACTATTATCCTTTCCAACACTTTCTAAACAAGCATACCGTTTTGAATGTTACACCTTCAATATCTATACAAACCTTTGAAATATACATAGACCACTTATTAGTGCCAGTAGAATCAGTTTCTATAGTAACATGTACCTGAATCTCTCTTCTTGCAGAGCCTGCATGATATCTGTGTAGTCTCTGTGATAGTGAGTCTTCAGGTCTTCAAAGGATTCATCTAGTCGATTCTGGTTGTCCTTCAGTTCCTGGATCTCATGCAGCAGAGCATCGAAGCCAGAGCTCTGGCCATGCTCCAGTGTATT
Source organism: Pseudorasbora parva (assembly GCF_024679245.1). Lineage (NCBI taxonomy): Eukaryota > Metazoa > Chordata > Actinopteri > Cypriniformes > Gobionidae > Pseudorasbora > Pseudorasbora parva. The sequence continues at coordinate 21,107,621 of NC_090193.1, read as the reverse complement.
ACCCTTTGAGCTTGGAGGCCCTCCGGGAGCCCCTGTGGTGCTATTTGCTCCTGCTGATCCTGACGTAGCACTGGAGCAGTCATCCTCACTTCCATATTTTGGGCTGGACTGCAGCTGCCCAGGTCCTGGGGTCCTAGTGCCTGCCATCCCTGTACTTGTTACAGGCTCATCCCCTTGTTGTTCATCCAGAGAGTCTTTTAGGGCAGAGATGTTGTCTGCACTTCCAAATTTGTTGCGGATAAGAGAGGCAAACTCACGAGGTTTGGACACTACTGCTCCTGCGGCGGAATGAGTGGCCTGAGAGATACTGGAGAGGCCACCGGTTACCTGAGAGAGACAACCACAGTTTAGTCAAATACATTTACCAGTGTCATTTGAAATTACATATTTACCAGAGTTGTGAGCTTCCTATCTGGATAGGTTTTGTCTTGAAGAAAAAAAAAAGCAAAAAGTCTGAGATTTATTTTATTTATGATTTTAAATTGGTCAAATGTGCCTGAAAAGCATAAATTAAAAAAAAATCCCTAAAAGGGAAACTGGTACCAAAGCTCTATTCCAAAAGCTAGTGAGCCGCCTACCTAGACAGAATTTTAAAGCTCCATAGGCATGTTTCCAAAACTTAGGCCTGCTCCAAAAGGTAGGCAGCAACATTAAGAAAGGCATCACTGAATCCTTCACATAGAATGTAATCCCATATTCTATTATCGGCTATTTGCAGTTCATTTTCATAACTTTTTGAAGTATTACAATCATTCAGTTATCGCACATTATTGCTATAAGACTTTTTTCCTGCAGTGTGACTAATTTTTGTAGAGGTCAGACTGGTGTCACCACAACATTTCCCAACTTTTTTTGATAAGAGCTGCCATTTCTGACCTGAGAAAGCGGAATGAAACAGCACTATTCGTTTCAGCTGTGTTATATTAACTTGGACTAATAATAGAGAACACAGCACAAGCTCTGAACAGCTACTCGCAGACCGATCTTTGATCAAGCAACACCGTACTACACAGCTCTGGGAGAAAGATCCAGTGAGAAAGCGATTGAATTTGTCGCATAATTAACATTGCTGTGACATGTAGTGAGAAACATTAAAATTTGGATTTCCCTGTTATAAACCATATCAGATCAAACAGTGGTTATGTGGAAACCAGAAGCATGGTGCCATGAATGAACAAGTTATAGAGGGCTTTCTAGTCCACAAATCATTAACATTCATCACAGATTTCATGTAGTATCACCAACTGTAACCTTGGAATTGAGGCAGAAAGAGAGGCAGAAATTAAGGCAGTTGTTTTTACATTATTCATTTCAGAGTTTGTACAACCTAGTTGTTATCTATGTAAAGTAGGGATGAGCAAGTGTACTTGAATGTAAAGGTGACAATTGATTATGAAAACGGTGATTGCCCTGAAAAAAATGTTTTCATTTTTTTTTTTTTTTTTTTTTTAGAAGTTTCTAATTCAAACCATAGACTTTAAAAATGGTCAAGTTCACATTCACATTCTTTTGTGCAGATGTATATTGTAATAGATATACAACATATTAATCTGATATAGGATTTGTTTGGTTGAGTTTATTAACCCGCTAGCAAAGCTCTCCAGGGTGGTGTTTATTTACAGTTTCAGCTCAAATGCAATGCCCGTATTGACCGGGTTATCTGAGATGGTAATTTTGTTTTTAGATGTTTCTTCTTTTTTTTTTTATTAATTAATTATAATTCATCTAGCAGTTATTTTTTCTAGTCGTATGTTTTCATAGAAATGTCGTAAAGAAGCAGTAGGTAACTTTTGCTCTCAGGGTCCCCCTACAGTTGGGAAAAAATATTGTCCTCTACTAATGTCGTAAACTCTGTCATCCTACATCAGGGGATGCGCGCGTGCGTTTGTTGACATGACAACCATGATAGCCCTGAACTAGTGATGAGCTAGTTGAGCCATATGTCTATTTAATGGTCGCGGGTGCGGGGTGGGGCGGAAAAATATATACAGTGGTGCGAGGCTGGCCAAATAATTTCATAAAAGTGGGACCCACGGGTTGGAAAAAAAGCAGACCCGCGCATCACTAACACGTTCACATGCAGGAGTTCTGCTTGCGTTGCGTGTGAAATGTCTGCATCCCAGGTAGTGGCATGTTTCAGCATGTCATATGAATATAATTTCATGGGTTTTATTTTTTTTCAAACGCCAAATGATCGCGATGCTCACGTTTACAAGCCAGCGTCATTATAGTAGCCTATAGTCTAGTGGTTACCGTTTTACACAATCTATGACACTTCAATCTAATGTTTGAGTGGTAGGTAATAATAACTATAGCAAGCATGACAGCCAAGTCAGCATCGGTCGGGCACGCCTCCTTTAGCTCACGCCAACGAGCAAACGCTGGCCCAATGTTGATCCTCATCCTGCCTTTAATCCGATCACTTTTTCGTTCCCTCTTATTGCTTTCCTCCAACAAAACCTTTGCTTTCTTATTTTTCTGTGCTGCTTCGGACATGACTATAACATCCGACAAACAAACGATAGTTGGGCTCGCACGTCCTAATGTAAGGAAGTGGGGGTGGTGGTGGAAGTGACGTTTATGCCGTAAAGCAGTTGAATTTTGTAGTTCTTTTTGTTCTCGGGTTACTACCCGAAACCCGAAGATTAAAAGTATGATTAAAAAGTACGATACAGACCCCGTCAGGCTATGGCAGACGGGTCATTCAACCTATTGTAAGTCAATGTATCATCACAAGAGTCTTGAAAATATATTATCATGCAGTCTATGCCCACTGTACTGTCCATTTCCAGAAAGGGAATAAAACATCATCAAAGTAGTCCATATGAGATCTTAGTGGGTTGATTAGAATCTCTTGAAGCATCGAAAATACATTTTGGTCCAAAAATATCAAAAACTACGAATTTATTCAGCATTGTCTTCTCTTTCTTGTTTGTGTTTAAACCTCAAATATGCATGTATTTGACAATCGGAATATCAGATCAGCATTCATTAAGCGCTGTTGCAGTTTGTCACGTGACAAGCAATGACACGTCACCATGGAAACCCCCCCAAAATGGCCAGGCTGCAGTCCCGATCTTTCACCCATGAAAAACATTGGTGCATCATGCAGAGGAAGATGCGACAAAGAAGATCTAAGACAATTGAGCAACTAGAAGCCTGTATTAGACAAGAATGGGACAACATTCATATTCCTAAACTTGGCTCCTCAGTCCCCAGACGTTTGCAGACTGTTATAAAAAGTAGAGGGGATGCCACACAGTGGTAAACATAGCCTTGTCCCAACTTTTTTGAGATGTGTTGATGCCATGAAATTTAAAATCAACTTATTTCTCCCATAAAATTAATGCATATATATTTGCATGTACAGCTGGCTAATGAGAGCTCTGTAATCTAGGTTTTTATAAAACCTGTTTATTGTGAGAACTGGTGAGAATGGCACACTAGGTATTGCTTGAGGATCCGGGCGAGAGCACGTCTGCAAACAGCGGCAAGTTTGATGAGAGTGGCAACAGGCTGTAAGGAAAGCGTTTATAGTGTAAAGCCCTAATATGTAGATGTTTGGGTGTGTTTTATGCAAATGAATAACTTTGTGCATGCGGCCGCTCATTTAGAATACTCCAAATTCACTTACATCAGAACGAGGATAAGAACAAATTCATGTGCAACAAATGTTTTGTGAATCAGGCAAAGGTTTTTCATGAGAAGTTTGAGAAGAATTTGAGAAGAATTTTTATTTTAGACTATTTTAATTGTAGGTGCACTTTATTTTATTTAAACCATTTAAAGTTATAGATCAACAGGATAAAATTTAGTCTATTTTGAAAATATTAAATCCAGGATCAAATGATGGTTTAAATGTAAACCTGCTTATATTTAAACAAGGTTTAAAGTTTTGTGCAACAAAATTATTAGATAAATCTTTTTTTAATCAAAGCCCCATTTACACAAGTGCATTTTCGTTTTTAAAGTTACACTGTGTAACTTTTTTTGTTTATTCTTAGCTAAAAACACTTAGTTCTTTCAAAAATATATGTGCTCATTAATGTATATTTACTTCTTTGAAGTTATAAAGTATTGTCGTAAGTTCATAATATGCCATTGAAAATACATACGGGTGAGGGGTTCGAATGCCGGTCGCCATGTTGCCCCTCCATCTTGAAAGTACATTAGCCAAAGAGGGACATACCCATAAATTCAAGCTTCGCCTTTCGCGTTTTAACACTCGATGCCACCGTGTCGAATGTGAAGAGGGGGCTTGCCATGTTAATCTTGAACTAAATCTGCCACGGTAGGAGTAAAACAAAATCAGAATTGAGAGGAACAGAAACTATTATTCCCTGGATGGTCATATACCTTTCACTGCTAGATGGGGGAAAATATCACACAGTGTAGCTTTAAACTGAATTTTAAAATGAAAACGATCCTCGTCTACACTGGCATTTCCACTGCATTTCAGAAATAATCTCTGTCTACGACAGAAAACGTCACATGACCGTTCATGCACAATGTGTATGCAAGGGTAAACACTAAACAGTTGCCTTTTGCACATGTAGACAGCTCCAGTATTATAAAATACAAAGTATGCAGTTCCGTCTCTGTTTTATTGCTTACAAAAATTGAAATGCAGACCTGGTCTGTTATTGTTGTCTATCGGTAGCATAATGTGGGCAGCCACACCAGCGTTTTCAGTGGTGTTCATTTTGGTTTACACTGAAACGTAACCCCGAAGTTTTCAAAATAAAACAGAGACTGCAGCGTTTTCAAAATTATCTGGGGTTTTTTTAGGTTTGAAAATGCTGAAATAGTGTTGACGACAGGTATAACCTTAGCAAAAGTTATGTATTTTAAAACAAAACCCCCACTCCGAAACCCACTCAAGCACGACAGCTCACTAGGTTTAAGAAGAGAGCTAGTGACTATACATGATCATTCTTTTGATTCCATAATTCAAAATGGTTATGTTAATCCAATGTTTCATCAATCTCTTTCATTCAATCACCAAAAAGATCCAAACCTGGCTTGCTGACAGAGTACAAGACTGGTCTACACTGCCTGTGTCATACGAAAAACTTAAAAAGTCCTGTTTGATCTCCTAAAATAAATGAAAACATTTCAGATCAGCACACATCTACTTCAAGAACTTCCAAACACATCCTTCTATGTACCAAACTGTAAAGAAATGGGGCAGCCTTTACCTTGGCGCCCACATCCTTCAGACCCTGGTGCATGTCTCGCAGGACATCTTTGGGCTGGCGTGGTATTCCATTGTGCTCCACCTCTCTGAGCTTGCGGTGGTAATGCTCCAGCTTCCTCTGTAGCTGCTGGATGGTCTGTGCAGACTTCTGGTTCTTCTTTTCGAACACTTGCTTGATGCGAGCACTCTGCTGTTTGTCTGCATTGTTGGCCAGCTTCAGGTACTCGGCTACATTGTCGTCTCTTGCCGTTTGTTCGATTTTGATCTGCTCTGTAAGTTTAAGGATCTTTTGCTGTAGCTGAGCGATGGCCTGCTTGGTGCGCTGAGGGTCCGGGGTGCCATCCACTGAATCCACACCGTACTGACCACCGTCCGAACTTGTTGACAGAGCATTGGGAGACATGGCAGGGCCCAAAACCTCCAAACGATCCTGCTGCAAAAGGAAAAGTGAGATTTAATATTGTGCAGATAAAATCATGTATTTAGAACATTGTATCAATATTTTAAATAAATATTTAAATTTTTTCTAGGAATACTCAATATACTCAATAAAATGTCACGTTGGTAATTAATATTACAGATTTCTGTAATTTATTCAGTATAAATCATTATGAGATTATTATTTTTGATCATCATGCTCATTTCCCCTATTTTTCTCCAACTATTTATTTAGATTTATTTTGTGTTAGATGATGGCAAAATAACACTTTTTAAGCACACATAATTTAATGACACTGATGTAACCTTTAACAAATCTGAACAATAAATGTATATTTTAGTACTTCATTTTTAATTCAGGCATGTGCACATCCCTTTTTTTCTACAGTTTTCCTACAGTTCAATAAATGAATATTATGAAACTGACGAAAGGTTCAATTCAAACCAATTATGATATTATGTACTGCAATGTACTCAACTGTGAAGATGACCCAGCCCTAGAGATTCTAATGACAAATAAACTATTATCTTGAGGAAAAATAATACATTTCACACCCCATTTTCCTACAAGAATAGAAAGAATCTAAATAAGTTACCATTATTGACGGTTCACTTTTAGTGCAGTCCATCTTGAAAGAAGTGCCACGTTTGAACTATGCAAGTGACTACATCGTTCTCGGGTGACGTTGACGTTTTGGACCTCTGTACTATGACATAGCCCTCAAAGTTCTGAGATAATGCAGGGCATTCACTGATAAAAAAAGGCACACTGCACCACATCAGAGGAAAATCAAAAAGGAAACCAACATGGAAAAAAAATGGTGTTTTTTCACATTCTATTGGTACTTTTTTATTTTGCTATCGATTAATACTACAAATCAAGTCAGCTTTGGTAGCATGAAATCTATAGTACAACCTTACAATGAAATGAACTCTGTCCCTTCACCCATTGACAGCGGAGTCGAAACCAGATTATCAGTGATATGGCCTTCACTGATCGTAGATAAACAGCTACGGATGACCTAAGCATCCACCAGAGTTGTTATAAACTGGCTAAGAGCCCCACCACCAGCTGAAGCTGGTAGAAAAAAAAATATTATTGCCAATAAGGTCAGTTGTTTACTGCCAATGATAAGTTCTCCTATTGCAACCTGATATTAGACACACGGGTAGACTTCTCAGCTACGCATGCAGAGGAAAACTAGGTGACCTGATCACATGGCTGACAGCCCATTCAATAAGACCCAGACGATGCCTGTTAAAGACATTACAGCTGACTTACGATGCTTTTTTCACACCTAACTGGTCAAGAGAGGATTTTCTACCCCCTTATCTGCGAATCACAGTTCTGTTAAATTAGCAAAGGTGTTAAAGCCTCTTACCCTCTCTGTGGCAAAATACGTTCGCCTCAAGTTTCACTGACAAACTAAGCTATAAAAAATAAAATAAACTGTATATCACAGATAGGTGATAGTAGATGAAAAAGGCACTATTTTACAATTTACATCTACTGAGTTAGCCAGGCTCAAATAGTCATCTGAAATAAATGACAGAGCTTATGTTTGGACTTTGGACACTCCCCTGAGAGGAACATTCAGGACAGCTCCCGTAAGTTCTCCAACAACAGGTGAGCTGAATCACTTGGGCAGTCACCCAGACCCTGTAGTGTATCTGGTAAAAATGCTTAGCTGGTAAAAAAAAGGAATGCTTAAAAGCATAGTACTAGAAACTGTACGCATAAATTACCCTCAAGAGACTTAATACAGTGGCTATTTTGAGTGAGCAGCAGCAAAATGCAGCCAGTTATAAAGAAACACTAAGCAGAAGAGTAACTGGTTTTGCAACTATCTGAAATGCAGTTCTAAATAAAGTTGTTGCACCTGCCATGCAAGAGTAAACTTAACCTTGAGTCTATCCTTGAGGACACAAGAAAGCAAACAGTTACCCTGATCCCACATCCTGGTTGGAAAAGGAGCACAAATGCATTGATTTTGACATTATACTCAATGCTGCCTGCAGAAGCGTCCTGAACACAAGTGTATCCAAAGACTTGGCTATATATAGCAAGGCTTAAAGAACATAGTGACCTGCTACCAAGCTTCCTGACCTGTAAATGCTATCAACCCGTCAAAAACAATAAAAGCAATGGAGTCAGTCTGTTAACAAAAATGAACTTGAATAAAAACAAAATCAATAAATAAAATGGATGAAAACTGCAATGAATTAATGTGTTTTAGGTGCATATTAGGGGTGGCACGGATCACAAAAACCCATGGTTCGGCTCGTATCACGGTTTTCGGTTCTGTACCGTTTTTGTTTGTTTGTTTTTTTTTAATCATTAACAATTCAGAAATTTACTTCAGCGTATTTACTTCAGCGTAAAAGTTTATTTTATTTAACTGATTTTTTTTAAAGGGGGGGTGAAATGCTGTTTCATGCATACTGAGCTTTTTACACAGTTAAAGACTTGGATTCCCATCCTAAACATAGACAAAGTTTCAAAAACTAATGTTGGACGTTTGATGGAGTATTTCTGTGTCAAAAATACTCCTTCCGGTTTCTCACAAGTTTCGGAGAGTTTTTTTCGAGTATGGGTCCGCTTGACATCGATAGAGCGGAAGGTCTTTTATGGGCCGTACGGGCTCTTCTCCCGTTAGGGTGCGCGCGCGTGACTAGAGCGAGAGAGGAAATGCACGCCCATAAACACCCTGTCAGCTGCAGATCCACTCGTCTATGAACACTTATGTCGTTATAGTCCGCGCCGCGCTCCACTTTATTCCTATGAGTGACATCAAGCAACTTCAATGCTTCAGCACGGCATTCCGGGAAGGCAGCGCTGCATTTGAACCGATTTGAACGCAGAAATGACGGGAAGCTTCACAACATCACGGATCTCCACGGTCAATGCTGTCACAGGACTTCACCAAATCATACCAAAGAAGTGTGTTTTTGACAGAGCGGTCCCAGTGATAAAGGTTCATGGTCGTGCTTTGGAAACAGGCAGTGAGATTAACTGCTTCAAATGTCTATGTTGTTGGCTATCGTCGCGTGAGTAAACATCAGTAAACGACGCGATCGTGTATAGTTAATTTATCAATGAAGCATGTGACCTATGGTGTGTGTTTAAATACATTTGTTTAGCTGACCACTAACGTTATAGGTGTCAGTAAAACCACCCAAACATAAACCTAGCGTTCTCACAAAGCGTGCTTCGTCATTCAAATGCACTAACGGTTACTCCATTGTTGTTCTATGTATAACGTTACACTAGTCTGACGTGCAAAACCGTTTTGCTTGCTACTGCTACAGGCGCTCGGTTTTTTCCGGAAAGACTCGGTACAGCCTACATTTCTTTTATAAATATAATAAAACTAAAGACTTTTCGGAGATATGAAAGATGCAATACTACTCTATAGGTACTCAAGATTGACATGAGATTGACTGAAACTGAGTGTTTCACCCCCCCTTTAACTGTTTTTTTTTTTAAGAAGGTTTGCCATTATTGCTGTAAATTAAACAGTTTTTATAATTACACAAGAAACTCCAAAAAATACTTTTGATTGAACATTAAGGCATTTGTAGCTAAATACTGTAGTATTTTGGTACTGCTTAGCAAATTCTAACCCTCTCAAATTCTAAAAAAAACTCTCAATGTTAGCCAGTAATAGTTCCTTTTTATGATGTTGACAAGCATACATCTATACCAAATATCACAAAAACTGAATGTTGAAGTTTAAAAGGTATAAACGTGTAAAATACAGAGCCTGAATATAACAATAATAATAATATTTTTTTTTAAGTTGGCAAACTTTTTTTTTTACAGTGTTTAACGTCATTAAATATGTCTAAATTATCGATGAAACCCTGGTAGATGATGGCTACCAACCATCTGGAGAACAAGAAAAAAAAATCACTTTTAACAAGTGTGAGACGTTCTGGTGCCACTTACCCGATCAGACTCTTCAGTCGAGTGGTACCCCGAGGTCAGCAACATGTCTACCAAAGCTGGGCTGCAGGGTGTATCAGTGGTGGAGGAGGAGCGCGGCCGTCCTGCCTGAAGCAAGGTCTCTTGGGTACTGCGCCTGTGGATCTGGGGGCTGCCTTTCTGGGGGGGATCCCCTCCCCCCCCTGCCTTGCTACGGCGACTCTGCAGGCTGGTCCCTCTCTTCATCATGGGGGGGCCTCGAATCTGCTGCAGCACACGGCTCAGAGCTGCAGGGGGGGCGGAAGCGTGGGGGTCAGAGTTAGGGACGGCAGGCGCTTCCCCCAACTCTGGCCCCGCTTCTGAGGGCTCAGGGATGGGGCCTATGGAAGAAGAGGCATAGTCGTGTGGAGAGACGGACGAGCGTCTGCGCTGAGGTTGGAAGAACTGCTTCAGACCGTGGCCCAGCGCGCCCATGTTCTCCAAGGCATTGTGGGTAATTTTGGACAGGCCGTGATCAGGCTCAGATGCCCTCCTGCTCACCTCCCGCTCTGCCCGACCCCCAGAGTCTGGCTCCTCCGCCCCAGGCTGCTCGCTACCACCCTGGTCCATCAGGAGGTGCCAGTCTCACTCAGAGGGTCAGCACAGGGGTGGGGTCTAGCTAAGCCCCACCTCCACCAGCCCTCTGACAGGCTGTTTCAAAAGCCAGGAAGCAGAGGGTGGCAGCAGTCAGGTGGACTCTGAGAGCATGCATGCATCTGTGGTGTGCCGCAAAGTCATGCTTGTCTACCACAGAAGGAAAATAAAATGGATTATGTCATGCAGCTGTGAGCAATGGAACACAAGCAACAACTACATGAGCTCAAATCACAAAAGCAGCACATTGGTTGGCTCAGAGACAAAAAGATGCAGCTGACGTTATTTCAATTGAAGTCTGTTGCAGATAGATTGCATTTCCATTCATGATCATGTCTCGCCAATATACTAATGAGATTGATGGCAGAGGTCACAGATTATATAATCCACGCCTTGATGCTTCTGAGCAAACCAACTAAAACTACATTAGCAATATTACTACTGACAGACTACTAGCAGTCTATAGCCATGGGTTTTGCCAAGCGAATGAAGTATGAGAGAACTACAAAGAAAACATGAGGGTGCAAATTTCTGAAATGCTTTAAAGGGGGGGGTGAAATGCTGTTTCATGCATACTGAGCTTTTTACACTGTTAAAGACTTGGATTCCCATCCTAAACATAGACAAAGTTTCAAAAACTAATGTTGGACGTTTGATGGAGTATTTCTGTGTCAAAAATACTCCTTCCGGTTTCTCACAAGTTTCGGCGAGTTTTTTTCGAGTATGGGTCTACTTGACGTTAATAAGAGCGGAAGGTCCTTGTATGGGCCGTACGGGCTCTTCTCCTGGTAGGGTGCGCGCGCGCGTGACTAGAGCACGCCCAGTCTCTCAGATGCAGATCCAGTTGTCCGTGAACACTTATGTGGCGCCGCGCTCCACTTTATTCCTATGGGTGACGTCGAGCGACTTCAACGCTTCAGCACAGCATTCCGGGAAGGCAGCGCTGCATTTGAAGCGATTTGAACGCAGAAATGACGGGAAGCTTCACAACATCGTTTCAGTTGCGTCTCAAAATGGATTTACACGCCACTGCTGTCAGGACTTTACCAAATCATACCAAAGAAGTGTGTTTTTGACGGAGCAGTCCCAGCGATAAAGGTTCGGTCCTGCTTTGGAAGCAGCCGGTGAGTTAACTTAAACTGCTTCAAATGTCTCTGCTTTTGGCTACGGACGCATGAGTAAACATCAGTAAACGACACGATCGCGTGCTTCGTCATTCAAATGCGCTAACGGTTACTCCATTGTTGTTCTCTGTATAACGTTACAGTATTCTGACGTGCAAAACCGTTTTGCTTGCTACTTCTAAGGTCTAGTCGCATACAATAGTCCATAAACCGAATCATGTCCTCATAAACTGCGAGTAAACACACAGAAATGTGGAGAGGCCATTAAATACAGTAACTTACATGCCACAAAGACGGACGTCCTGATGTTGCCGTTTCTCCTGTTCAATTTATTTCTCCCTCAGATTTGATTCTGGATCATTATCTGTATTAGCTGAGATAGCGATGGGTTTGTCCACGCTTGAGGACGTCACCGTTTTGCGCGCTTGTCATTCTTTAGCTCCGCCCACACGATACGCCTCCAGGCGCTCGGTTTTTTCCGGAAAGACTCGGTACAGCCTATATTTCTTTTATAAATATGATAAATCTAAAGACTTTTCGGAGATATGAAGGATGCAATACTACTCTATAGGTACTCAAGATTGACATGAGATTGACTGAAACTGAGTGTTTCACCCCCCCTTTAAGGGTCTCTGGCTCAACATTCGAGCATTTCTAGAGCAACATATTTGCAGTATTTTACACAATTTCAGACCCTTTAGTGGAAACCATTGCAGAAATTCCTTAAATCATTATCAAAACCCCTGTGGATAAGGTCAAAGCATAAGGGCAAAGTAGGGCGGCACGATTTAAATTATTATTATTTATTTATTTATTTATTTTCTGAAAGAAATTAGTGGTTATGTTTGTGATGATATAAAAATAAATCCAGGTCTGCTGTGCTTGTTTGTAGGGCTGCAATTGTTGACAAATGTTGTGAAAATTATTAATACAAAATAAAAATTTACAAAAAATATATAAATAAGAAATATTAACATTGTAATGTCGTTTTTATAATAAAGAGCATTTAAGAAAATAATATAAAGTTTTACATTACAACTGTACAATTACAGTACTAATATTCTTCATTTTTAAAAACATTAAACCATCAAACTGCCTCTTTTGTTTTCTCTCTCTTCAACAAAAGTATGGGAAGATGCCGCATGTTGCGTCCCAAGCCGTTCTGCAAACACCAGAAGTTGAGCTGCTTGCGTTTAAGAACCAGAGCATGTGAGCGAAGCTGAGTGTTGTGACGCTCAGCTCAATATTCCTCAATATTTCAAACGCTCACGGCCCAAGTGAACGCTCCACTCATGGATCTTTTTACGTTTTGAAGACAAGTAAAAAAGAGAAAAAGGTCAATTTATAATGTTTTGTTTCATAAAGCAACTGATTTTCAATTATTCTTTCCTGGCACAGAACACATTTGTTGAGAGTTGTTTAAGTAAGAGAGGATCCTATTGTAATGTTTACTAATTTATTTTATAATAAAAATTACATTTTGCTTTGAAGATGAAGTGGATTTTTGTTTGTATATGCTGTCAATTATAGTTCTTAGAAATCGGAATCGGCCGAGAAAATTGCAATCGGTGCATCTCTAATTTTAAAACAAACATATTTGCTTCATGTGCATGTTTAAATATTATAATATATTTTTTAATATAATTTAATCTTTTGATTTTGAAAAGTTAACAGCATGAGTATGAGTATCACAAAGGGAATTCTGGGTTGAGCAAGCCAAGGTAAGCAGAATGAGTGAGAGGCTCCGCTCACATGCTCTGGTAGAAACACAGTGCAGTGCTTCACTCTTAAACATGCAGCACATGCATTTATTTAATTAAAATTTGAGATTTGATAATTGCACTAAGCCATTAGCGATTTCGGTTTTATTTTGATTAATCGTGCTGCCCTAACACAAAGCTACGGTGAGTAGATGATGATGGGTTTGGCATTATTAAACACAGAAGTAAACTTAGGCAAGGTGACAAACCCTCAGTAGAGCCGGCCAAGGAAATATTACAACCTCAGATGGCCTCTGAACCAATCATTTATCCACAACCTATCTAAAACTCCGTCCAGCATATGTGTTTTGGACATGCTCAACACAGTTCAGATTGACAAAACACTCCCTTCAGAACAATATCATATTACATATTGAAAGACAAATATAAAATAGAATAACAGTTTTAGAGACAAGTAAACAGTCTCTTACCATTAGTCCAGCCTGACCGCCACTGGATCACAGTTTAGGGTTGGCTGTGGAAAAAAAGCAGTTGTGAGAGGAGACTCAGCCCATTATGACACACAGATTATAAATTATATTCATTCACTTCAATGGTACAGATAAACACATTGAAAATAGGGTGTGCTCATGTTTGGATTATGATGCATGATTTTGGCAGATCAGTTGAGTAATTTCCGGGAACATTTACATTCTTTTTGATTACATCACTAGATGACATAGTGCATTACCTGCATAAATAACCTTTTTTTTTAAATCAAATTTGCCATACTAATTTTGTAATCTGCTATGGGCAAACAAACATGGTAAATGTTGCATAAAAAATAAACCTGAATGAATAGAGCCAGAGCATTAGGTGTGTTGAATCAAGATGTGTTGAGTCTGACGGTGGAGCTCAGGCTAAAGATGGGCCTCAGATAGAGAGAATAACAGCCAGCTGTAATCCTCTTAATTCAGCTTACCTCAACACTCGCGAACCCTCTTACTGCATTACCACAGCGCTCCACAATAATTTCAACTAGGGCTTCACACGATTAATCGAACCACGATCGCAATTTGGGTTATGTGCGATTATGAAAGCGCAAAGGCTGTGATTTTAATTAAATAAATATGTGTACTGTGCATTAGTGAAGAGTGGCATCATTTGAAAGACTGCGAGTTTACTTTGAGTCCCTTATAACGTGTTTGAAAAGGCAACGCATCAAACATCTTCACAAACTAGTAATACTAGTTCATAACTAGTTCATAAACCTGTTGTCCAGCAAAATACATTAAATAACACATTTTAACTCACTTCGTAGTGTCAGTCGAGTGTCTGAGCTGATATGGCTTCTTACAGAATGAGGCAGACAATGCATTATTTTATAGTATTCTATACAGTGATAATGTCTGTCAATCAGCAGTGCATACTTTAATATTATGAAAATAACCAAGAAGGCTTGAAGAACTCAAATAGACCATATCTTGATGCAGTCAGTAGTGCTTATTGTCTTCATGTTTAATCAAAACATTTATATCTTCTTTTTATTCAGACTACAGCACTAGCTTCACATTAGGGATTTCCTGAAAACTAAGGGCGTGTCTCAAGCAGCTCCCTAGTTCAGTAGTCAGGGCTCTGATCATGTAATCAGTCAATGGGCTGCTTGAGGGCACCCTCTTCCAGTATGAATGAAACTTGTGGTTAAAAAAAATTAGAGCTTTTTCCTGTGGCTGCTCATAGGCTGTGTGAATATTAATAGTTTTTTTTGTAAAATATTAAAACGTGTTTCTGTAAAATATAAATATTATTATATTGTTATATTTATTCTTAAATACTATATTTTTAACAATGAAAATGTTATTGTAATAGTATTTCCTATTTTGTAATATATTTTTATTTATAATATAAATATACTTAAGGCCTTCTGAAGCAAATCGATGGGTTTGTGTAAGAAAAATATCCATTTTAACACGTTATTAAGTAAAATATCTAGCTTCCGGCCTTCTGTATTCAACTTATGACAAAAAAACGTAACTGGAGTGATGATTGTTGTTGGTGATGACCAGTGTTGGGGGTAACGAGTTACAAAGTAACGGATTACAGTAACGATATTACTTTTTTGAGTAACGAAGTAAAGTAAAGCATTATACTAAAAATATCGGTAACTAAGCTACTTTACTAGACTTGTGCAAGACGTGTTTGCCTGTGTGTGAAGTTTTGATCTTTTTAAGTGCTCCATGCTGCGTGTAGCGTGTGTGCTTGCCTGGGCACCGTTGCAATAGAGATCGATTTGAGTGACGTAGCTCCTAGTGCGACGAGAGAGGGACAGGGAGACGGGGACAGTTTGGCCAGTGGCGATATATTCACATTACTTTCACTTTAGATAAACATTTTCACTTTCCACTGTCCAGTGATAATTTGGAAAGAAAACAGAATGGAAGCCTACAACCTTAATTGCATGGAGAGGGGCAATTAAATGCAACAAGATGTTTTGTTGTTTTTTTATTCCATTGCGCTACTTTTCTTTCGTTTTAACGTAAACATTACCCTAGACCAGGGGTCACCAAGTATATTTGGCCACGGGCCAAAAATAAATTTGCCACTAGATGGTGGGCCAGAATATAGTCAAGGGATAATTTAAGAAATAGATCAATTAAAAATACAACTAGAATTGCTTGACATATTCTAACAGTGTCTTTTGTATCTGGTAGAGAGCTTACCAAAAAAAATTGTTATAAATTAATAAAGCAGTCGCTTAGTGACATGTATGCTGGCAAGTATCTTCATTCACCAAATTGCAACACAGACCCCCGTGGAAGACGCGGAATTAATAAAAATAAAAATAACTAAAAACAATAAAAGAGGATTTGAATAAGCCCATTAATGGCATGTTTGAATCATACTCTTAACAAACTATGTTTTATTATTTCCACTTTCCATAATAAATGTATTTTAATTTGCTTGTTACACATGGAACCTATTTATTGTAATAATTAATGGACGTTGCATAGACTACTTTTACACTCAGAATTATTCCTTGGCATCATCACGTACTAAACTGCATTTTTAAAAATTGTTTGCATGCTGGAGGTATGCGATTATTACATCAAGTGCAGAATGATGTTAACATTTAAGATAGCACTATCAAAAAGTCTAAAGAGGAAAGTTAACAGTGAAAATAGGGCATACAAAGAAGAATGGGAAGCCATCTGTGCGTTCAACCTACCTGGTTTTGTGAATGCAAAGCTGGTGTCTAATCTGCAACGAAGTTGTCACGGTTTGTAAATAATATAATATCAGACAGCACCACGAGATGAAGCATACGGCATCCTTTTTTGGTTGTCTTGTCAATATTTTTTTTATAAAAAGGAAGCTGAATTGCAGTTGTTATTGTTCATGTGTGTTCACTGTTCGTTTTATCATCACACCACACATTTCATGACGGCTCTTTTAGAAGCGTGTCTAGCGATCTATTCCGATTCTTGAATGTCTTACAGAACTTTTCAAATTGAAAGCTCTCAATTTATCCCAAAATAAAACATTGCTGCTAAAACGGTCGTATTTTTTTGAAGGCAAAAACACTAAAGACAAAATTACCTAGGTTCGGCGGGGTTCGAACTCAGGTCTTTCCACATGGGAGTCTGACACTGTAACGTTGAGGCTAAATGCTACATATTCTTTACACTGGCCATAGATGACCGTCTCTCGATATGACAGAAGTTAACCTGAACAGTTCTCATTAGCTCGCCTCTTACACTGACAGATTCAGAACCAGCCGATATCAAAACAATCTGCCAGATTCGGCAGATGCGGGCACGGGCCAAATATTATCGCTGCGGGCCACTTTTTGCCGGTTGCCGACCACTGCCCTAGATCGTTTGACTGTTGCGCTTGCATCTCTTCCATACCTTTGCATATATCGTGCATGATGCGGCTTTATAAACACGGACGGCACGAAAGTAAAAAAATAAAAATTAAAAATCTCATTTTTAACCGCAAAACCACCCTACTGTGTGAATGGTCCTAAATTGATTAAGGGATGAACAGCGCATTTTTATTTCAGTGCTTTTATTTAAACAGTCAGCTTGCCTCGTACATTCAGTTTACTGCATCAACAACAAGCTAAAGAGGGCAAGGTTTCAACTGAACTATGCTTTGCATTTTAAACACTAGCTTTGCAATACCTACACTATTTTCTAGCTCTGTCCATGCAATAAATGCACGTTCTTAAATGAGCGAGTTTTCAACTTTATCTGCAAGATTTGGCCTTGACTCACATTCATTCTCTAAATGACCATTATTTTTACATTTTTCATTGACCACAATTATATTTTTATGTGTTCTATGAGTCTAATAAAAAGCTGGTTTTATTCACAGGAGAAGAGTTTTGTTCTCATTATAGCCTCCTTTACCCTGTTGTTTGTGGATTTTACATGAGGCATATTTCTTTGTGCAGATAGGGATATTGTTCTTTCATTTGGTTTTACATGCAATTTTCTAAACATTTATACAATAAACACTATGCTGACAGGCTAAGTTATATTAGGGCTATGAAATGGGAAAGTAAAATAATAAGTACTAGTGAAGTTACTTTTCAAATGCAGTAACTGGTAAAGTAATCTTATTACAATTTACAGAAGTAACTAGTAACTAATAACTTTTTTTGAGTAACTACCCCAACACTGGTGATGACTGTTAGGATAGGTTGATGCCGGGTGAGTAAAATATGGGATAATTTTCATTTTTGGGTGAACTATCCCTTCAATGGCTTTAATAAGGGAAAGAACTACAATCCCATAAATCATTAAAGGGATAGTTCACTTTGGAATAAAATTCTGATATGTTTAGCTTACCTCATGGGCATCCGAGATGTAGGAGTATGTTTCCCCAGTAGTTTCAATTTTGATAATTTTAGGTCAAACCGTTCTTGTCTGTGCCTCACATAATGCAGGTCTATGGTCACCACCTCAAAGAGCATACACAGAGAAGTCCAAATTAAACAATCCCCCATCGTAAGTACACACTAATGGCCTAAGACACGAAACGAGCGGTTTGTGTGAGAAAACAAACAGTATTTATATCATTTTTACCTCTTGTACACCACTACGTCCGACTGATCCGAGGGCGCGCGTGCGTGTTTCCTGTTGTGACATTCGCGCGTTCTGGCTTTAGTCTGCGCAAGCGCGTAAAAAAGCGCCGGAAGTTGATATAATGTTGTCACGAATGGAACATAGCAATGCCACAACTACAAGACGACGACATTGACAGTAATAATAAAAAATACAACACATTACTCACTCTATTGACAGCGTTCCATTGGGTCCCTCTGGCCTTGGACGTCGCCTTCAGTTTATACATGGCAAACTAAACACAACGTGCAAAACGCTGCGACTCAACAGCGGAGAAAACTCAGGATCTTCAGTCAGGCAGGTGTGTGATGCGATACTGTCAATGTCCTCGTCGTCGTCGTCTTGTAGTTTTGGCATTGCTATGTTCCATTCGTGACAACATATGCTCTCCACTTCTGTTGGCATCTCACAACACTTGCTACAAGAACACCACCAATTTTGAAGAGATCTCTGTCTCTCTGAGGCTTGAAGATGTGCTGACGCAGCAGATGCTTCCTCCATCGCTCTGAGTTCTTGATCAGTGTATTCTGGTTCAAATAAATATGGTTGTGAAAAAAATTCTATGTTGTCTGTTAATATATCGAAATCTTCTTCCATTGCGATGTCCTGTACGTCTGTAAATCTAATATGTTTAGATTTTCACAATGAAAGGTAACACTTCCCAAATTTCTGTGTAAACAATGAGAGACGTACACGCGCGAGAGATCCACTTCCGGCACTTTCCGCGCTTGCGCAGACTAAAGTCAAGTCAGAACGCGCGAATGTCACAACAAGAAACACGCACGCGCGCCCTCGGATCAGTCGGACGTAGTGGTGCACAAGAAGTAAAAACTATATAAATACTGTTTGTTTTCTCACACAAACCGCTCGTTTCGTGTCATAGGCCATTAGTGTGTACTTACGATGGGGGATTGTTTAATTTGGACATCTCTTTGTATGCTCTTTGAGGTGGTGACCATAGACCTGCATTATGTGAGGCACAGACAAGAACGGTTTGACCTAAAATGATCAAAATTGAAACTACTGGGGAAACAAATACATCTCGGATGCCCATGAGGTAAGCTAAAACATATCAAAATTTAATTTCAAAGTGAACTATCCCTTTAAGAATGACAATCTGGTTAAAAATTGAGAACAAAACCGTGTATTTAAAGTTATACATGTTAAGTAGGGGTGTAACGAACGATTTACTCGTTTTATCGATGCATCGATTACAAATCCTGACAATGCATATGCATCGATCATGAAACATGTATTTTGAATCGTGACTCGTTAATTTCGGTAGATACTCGATTTAAAATGCTAAGAATCGGATGAATCACGATTCAGTGCTTTAAAATCAACATTTGATTATATCTACTACATGCGTGAATAATAGAGACGTTGTGCTGCGTCATCTGCGCAGATCATGTGCTGCACTCTTAACCGTCTTCACTGGACTGCCCTCACGCTCCGTCCGTAGCTCATTTATATAAAATAAAATACTGAAGTTTTAGGGAAATGGGTCATACTTGAGCATTTGAAATAAAACTCCTCTTATTCAAGGATGCACATTTATTGCATGGACAGAGCAAACACATTTGTAAGTATCTAAAATACATACGCACAGTTCAGATGAATGATACATGAAATTTAACTTAATGTCATTTTTAACTGAATATATGAAGGAAATAAACTGCTAAAGTAACTACAACATTACCAACACAGAAATAAGAGCGTGCAGTTTACCTATCAATCAGATGTGCTTACACCAGCGTGTTTACTTTCAGAATCATCATAAGGAAAATGTTCCGTATAAAGTGAACAAAGAAGACTTTTCTTTTTATTTCATGAAGAAAAGTTAGTTTAGCTGGAAACGTGCCTGATATTTCCTCTCCATGTTTAACACTTTTTTACTGGAACACATTAATAAAGTTGTTTAGCCATTAACACTATCATACACAACAGTTAGCAATACTTTTAAAGCCTTTTTAAATTTTGGCTTATAAACATTTCTACAAATGCCATTTTATATAGGCATTTTATAAGTGTGTAATAATAATAAAACAATAAAATAATAATATAAACTAACACTAACAATGGACAAAATGTTTTTTTGGTAACACTTTTCAGTAAGGAAACATTATAAAGCACTTAACATTATGAAGCATTTATTTATGTTAATGTTAATTTCAACATTTACTAATACATTATTAAAAACTTGTTAACATTAGTTAATGCACTGTGTGAACTAGCATGAACAGCTGTATTTTTATTAACTAACATTAACAAAGATTAACAAATACAGTAACAAATGTACCGGTCATGGTTACATGAACTAACCATAAACAACACCTCTGTTCAGCATTAGTTCATCTTTGTTAACATTACTTAATAAAAATACAGCTGTTCATGGTTTGTTCATGTTAGTTCATGTGTGCATTAACTAATGTTACCAAGATATTAATAATGCATTAGTAAATGGTAAAATTAATATTAACAAAGATAATTAAATACTTTAAGTGCAGTTAATTATTAGTTCATGTTAACTAATGAACCTTATTGTAAAGTGTTATCAGGTTTGTTGTCCACTCTCTGACCTCTGAAGGCCGCTGTGTAATCGTCTTGATTTGAATCATTCTGAATTGGCAAAAATCTTTCTTAAATCGAATTGAATCGTGAATCGAATCGATTTGTTGCCTACCCAAAGATTCACAGCCCTAATGTTAAGGAATAAACATATGCATATTTTGCAATGCGCACACATATATATATATTTTTTAATATTCTTAACTACAGTCTTAAAAACTTTGATGAAAACTTTGACATTTCATATCCACCTACTGTTGCACACTGTACCACTGGATACAGCACTGTACAACCTCAACACCTTTAGATACAAATACACAAATTATTCTTTTTACCTTTTGCAAACAGGCAACACTGCCAAAAATCATCTTGAGAACAAAAAACCCAACCACACCAAGATCAGCTATCCACAGTCAAACAGAAAACAAGAAACATGTCAAACGTCAGTCCATCGTAAACTAAACCCCTACACATAGTTAAGCAGGAAACAAACCCACACCTAGTTTAGCAGTAAACAAAACCTGACCCTAATTATTGTAGAAACACAGTATCCTCCAGATGTGGGTGTGGCATGACAGCAAAGTGACAGAGTGCTGTGAATGAACAGAAGCTTTACCCGGAGAGGAGTGAGTTGATGTGTCTGTGTCCTACATGCATAATTAAACGGGTGAGTGACAGAGTGACGCACATGCCTGGCACAGCTATTCTATAACACAATCATATTCAACACAACAGCAGTTCAACAGGCCCTGCACACACCCAAGAACACCCTAGGGTTCTGTCACACCAGTTCTATCGAGCAACATTCTTGTCACCAGTCTGTTTTCGTATTTTTGAGTTGATATTTAAATCTCCTTCATTTCATCGTGGCAGAAAAGGTCACAACAAGCCAACATATTATAATTTGTGAAACCTCTTAAAATTTCTAGAGTTGTACAAGTATTCCAGGAAACTTGCATGGTATATTTATGTCTTTCCCTGGAATCCAATCCCTGACCTTGCTGTTGCTAGTGCCATGCTCTACCAGGCAGCTGAGTTTAAGGAAATCACTGCATTTGTTTCAAAAGCAAATTTTGATTTGGATTCTATAACTTTTCATAAATGCATTTATAGGTTTCTTAGTTAAAATACATCCCCTAATGTATAAAAGTACTGCTAAAATAGACATGTTAAAAAGCTACTTCAGCTTTATTGTACCTAAAGTAACAAAAGTAATCCACTATTCTATGAATACTGTAATACAAATAATACAAAACTGTAATATGCTGCAATACAAACAATGTGTACATTAATGGCTAGAGATAGAATGTTACTTTAAATTCCATTACTTACTAAACATACAGATGTGTTTTTTTTAAACTATTCTTAACATGACAGCATCTTAATGACACACTAAGAAAACTAGTGCAAGAAGACAATGCAATGACTAAAGACATCCGTCTGCATGTGTATGGCTGTCGCAGCAGTGCATTAAATGGGATACATTCAATTTAAAGACACATTTTCAGGTTTTCTTTTTGGTTGTACAATCCCACTCATACCACTTATCTTGCTGACCATCGTGAACTAATACATGAAGAATTTAGCCTGCAGCCTAGTTTGCCTATGATGTATTCAGCAGACCAGCACCTTTATTTGTGTGATACTGCATAGATATACTTTAAAGAGTTCTGACATAAGCCTTTTGCTAAAAATAGCTAAATTGGCTATAAAATTCTCACAGGGCTACTGAAAATCTGGGGACAAGTTAACCATGGATAAACTTCCTATTTATAAACTATATATATATATTTGTAATATTGTATGCAATTGAACAAAACACAATTCAAAACCATTGTATTTTCAGTGACTGAAATGGGTCAGCTTATTCTCTCCATCACCCCCCACCCCAGTACCATTCTCATAGCTTCCCAAGGTCACATCACTGATCACTCTGTCTGTTTGCGTGCGTGTGTGTGTGTGTGTGTGTGTGTGTGTGTGTGTGTGTGTGTGTGTGTGTGTGCCTTTGAGCAATAACACACTCCACTACAGTCAAGACATTCAGGACACTCAGCACACCCAACAACAGTGGCATTATACATATCCATTCATATATCTGCCGGCACATAACTTCATTTGCAAAATATTTGTTACGAGCTGTTCTAACTAAAACCATATGTGATGAATGACAAACAACTCTCCATACCTTCAGTTCCAGTCATCCTGCTCAGTCTTCTCAACACAGAAATCTGATACTGTGGATAAATCTAAGACGAAATCCAGAACTGTCTCGTAGACAGTGACAGTCCCTCAGTGCCACTTGCCCCTCATAAATGTGGAATTATTACATGCTGAAAAAAGTATAAAAAGCCATATAATTTAGTAAAATATTACTAACTTGGCCAGCAACAGTACATTCATAAAATGCATATAAAAATGACAATTCCAACACATTTGACCAAATGTATATTTATACTATACAGTCAGACACCCACGTGTAAGAATTTCAAGCAGAAACATTTAGAAAACATGCAAATGCAAGTCTACTCATTTCATTACCATGATTGTTGACTGTTTTAAAACCAGCCGGATGGGTTGGTTAAGCTTTAGGCTGCATGCGGTCTATCTATGGTCAAACAGGCCTACATGCCCATAAAACAAAAATAAGGAGTGATCAAAAACATTGTCAAAAGCTGCAACAGACACACAAGTCTGGCTAAGTGAATGAAGCTAACTCTCTCGTCGTGCCATTGTAAACTCGAGGTGTCACTGTCAGATTTCAGCATGACATGTAACACAGAGGGTTAAAACACGAATACAAACCCATTTCACTTAGCGAGACAAACGGATGTGTCTGAGGGCTGAATTAATCCGATCATTTTCCTGAACTGTCCGTTGATGCTGTTGCTAGCGGAGTTAGCAGCCCGGCTAGCTGGTAAATGGACAGTTTACGCCCAACCCAAGCTAATAATATTAGATGGTCGATATAACGCGCCGCTGCACACGATCACCAGCAGCGACTGATGAAAAATCGGAAACATTGCGCTAAAACCGCTCGAGCGGAAGGAAGAACGACCTACCCTTAAACTGGCCGCTAGTTACATTAGACTTTGTGTAAACGCCTGTCAAAGTCATAAAGACAGACAGCATCAGCATCGGATCACGCGAAGGAGCTTGTTTGGGTGGCACCTTGTATCAGCAGCATACAAACCAGATATTTACATGCGAGTGGGTGGATTCCTGTTTGTTTGTTATTATATAATTTACAAAATTATCGTTTAAAAATGATCTACATTTGACCGACAAGCACCCCTTAACGTTACATGGAAGACTCACTACCCTCACAATAAGTCATAGTTATTATTTTCAATAATAGCTTTTAGAGATTTTAAATGTATTAATTATACAATAATAAGTGGAAGATTGACGGGTTGATTCTTTTCAAAAGCTCCCAATAAGATTTACATACATCACGTAAGTTAAACTCTTTAGTAATGATTCTATTACGATAATCCCGTTTGTCTGTAATATTAAGATTTTTGAGGGGGCAGAATTTTCAAACCACATACTGTATGTATCATCCATGTGCAAGATACCTTCATCTTCCAAAAATAAATAATATACATTTTGTGCGTTTGTTAAGTACTTTATTTTTCTGTATAATTTATCCCCACGATGCATGCGTTTCTTCTCGATCTGCAAGGTTTTTATTAATAACCTGAAAGTGAACAATTTCCAAATCCCCAAATAACAGTTTTGTAATGCAATACGATGTACTGTTCACAATATATTCTACTAATATTTATGTTAATTAATAAAGCAGTGAGATATATTGGCCTTAAAAGTATGTTTTTGGTGATGTCTGACCTGCTGCACCTGATCTCGCGGCGCGCGGCTAGGCTGCTAACGTCATCAGCAACACAGGCTAAAACCGACTAGCTCGCTAACAGCTCAGCCAACAAACTGACCGACTGTTCCCTGCCCCACAAACCGAACTACAACATGTCGACGACGGATTCGAGTTAACGCTGTGAATGTATGGAAAGCAAAATCATACGTTTTGCGGTTACAACTTACTTGAGCGCTGAGAGAGAATTGTGCTGATGTCCGTTAATTTCTCCAGAAGGAACACTCCCACGGTGACGTCAGCAGCGCGCTCACAACGCGTGAGGGAAGCAGCAGTCACACTGCGCGTGGCACGATATGACGGAGTAACCACATCAGAGGCTTATCTTGGACAGTGGTTATCAAAATGCAGCACTCACAATTTCACTTAAAGGAATAGTTCGCCCTGAAATAATGTATTTTATTCATCCTTATTTTGTACGAAACCATTTATGTGGAATAGGCTACTGACACTCGTCATTCGCTATTTCCATAGCCTACATCGGTTTTCCACACAAATAAAAGCTAAAGGTAACAGCTACAAACATGGCACAATTAAAAGACTAGCTTATTAACGTGAATGTTCTATTGCATTTTAATAACAATTTAAGAGCAAACTTTGGTTTATACCACTTCTATAAACATTTAATTTACTCTATTTTAGAGCATAATTCATTACATTTTATATTAGCCTACATTTTATAGAATTCCATACATTTTATATTACACGAGTCTATCAATTTAAGTAGCCTATATGAAAATGAACTCTTCTCCCTTCATTCAGATACCATAGAAGTTGGGAACTATTCACCCAAGTAAATAGCTTTGAAAATAAGGCCCGCCTTTTGTGCTCTAAGCTTTTGTGTCTGTTCACATTGGCTCAGTTGAATGCAACCAAATGTTGTCCCACAATTTATATAAAAGACAAGGTTGTACAAATACAGATAATGCCAGACGTTTTTCTTAAATGACTGGTATGTCCAGATCCTCAAATCACTCACCAGTGCTGAATGGTGCAATTGGACATCGTCTCAACTACATTTTACTTCAATTGCTCCTGATCACCTGGCAGAAAAGTGATTTCATTGAGGGAGTTTAAAAAATGTAGGAGTCTTTTGGTGTTCAGACATCATTGTGTACCACCATAGTGATGTTGACTTCTCGTTGTTCAGGGACATTGATGGCCAGTCACATTTCTCCAGCACAATTTATTTTTGGTGAAAAGCTCCATCAATATACAAGTACTCAAAATGAGTTGCACTGCACTATACATTAAGTTATTTTTTGTTACTTGTATTGATTTCAAAGTTGAAATTGTAACTTGCAGTCTGATTTCGTAATGGCTAAGTGTTTTTTTAATTTTTTTATTTACTTTGAATTGAATAGTATATTTGGGCACATAATGTCCATGGCTTACACACACACACACACACACACACACACACACACACATATATATATATATATATATATATATATATATATATATATATATATATATATATATATATATATATATATATATTATTATTATTATTATTATTATTATTATTTTTAACTCTTACACCCTTATCATACTTATTCTTTGTTGTTTTTCTGGAAATTTCCATTTCCTGTGTTGTGTATTACAAAATCAGCAGATATCATTTGAGACGAATTGAAAATACAGCATGTGCGGAAAGAATTTAGTTTATTGTATTTGGGAAATGGTAATGTTTGTGATTTTTTTTTTAACTATAAAAGGAGAAGCAACTGTTTTTTCCTGATATATTTATATTAAAGTTTTTGTTCAAAGTGTTACCAAAAATATTTTGACAATAAAGATAAAGGGGAATTAAAGATCTGATTTATATATATATATATATATATATATATATATATATATATATATATATATATATATATGTTTTATCGAGACATTGTAAATGAAACAGTTTTAATAAATTCGGATACCCATCTGCAGGGCTGTCCTTATAGGAGCGGTGCAACTGGTGCGACCGCACTGGGTCCTGCGCTTTAGGGGGCCCCGCAGTGAACGGACCAATGTTAAAATCCTATATTCAATAAATGTACTACCTTTTTGGAGAGAAATGCAGAAGCACTCTGATCTGCCAATCATGTGTTTTTCACGTGGAGAACTTTCCTCATGTGTTTTCAATTTGCATAATAATGCATTTAAAAGTTAACGATCAAATGTATCCATTGTGAACTTACAAAAGTTCACATTTCATCTGCAACTGCATTATGTAGACCTCACTGAATACATATATTTTTGTCAGGTACTGATTATTAAATATAGACAATTGATCACTCAAACCCCTTTTATCTCTACTAGGATTATTGCACTTCAAAATGAAAAATTCCTGATATTTTACTCACATGCCATCCAGAATGTTTATGTCTTTTTTTATTCAGTGGAAAATACATTACGTTTTTTTAGGACAACATTTCGGGATTTTTCTCCATATAATGGATTTTAATGGCAACCAAATTGTTGAAGATCCAAATTGTAAGGCCGCCCAAATCGTCCCAATGGAGGCTAACGATCGGCGGGTGAAGGTCGCTGCGTGTTCGGTCTTTTCAGCGGGGCAAAGGGGATTTTATTCAAATTTCTCTTTATCTGACTCCATTTAATGATAATTTAGAATTTAGGTTAGAATGCCAATTGGTTATTTGGTCATTTATATTTAATAGTTTAATTACACATTTGATTATTCCGTTTAACCCTTTGTTGAAATTATACCCAACCTGAATAATTCCAGAGTAAGTCAGAATCAATCAAAGTGTAACAATTTATTAACAGTCAGGTAAATGTATAAAGCCAATTACATAGTCAATTCAAAGGTAATCCATATAACATCAAATACTCTGAAGTAAAGAATGAAATATATACCTGACTTCTGAAAATTACATAATGCTGGCTATCTTGAGACATCCAACATTACAGGCTGACCGGTTTAAAGTGTCAAGCCCTGAGCTCTTTGCAACATTTCCTTAAATACCCAGAAACAAATGCACAGACTCTTTCAAGTGTAAACATGAGTTCACAATGGGAATTTGCATTGATCAAGACTTGTATTGATGCAAAGGCCAAATGGCTGAAAGCCACACCCACCAAACTAAGACAAGATATCTCTAAACTCTTAAAACATTGATTATCTTTTGGTTAACTTCTGTGAGGATGAGATCTTTGTACCAGTCGCACTGAGACATTTCAAACGATATCAAACACATATAACACTGTATCGTGTGGATTGACATTGTAATATAGAGATTCTGGGTGTATTTTCAGTGATCTCAGCATGAGAGAGGGAATGAATTGGGGGAGAGGGAGTCAATAGGGAAAGATGTAGATTAGCTGATCCTGAGGTGAGACTTGCATCTCCAGTGGTGTGTGAGGGACAGTTCAGATGTTAATTTCCTTTATTTTCTCAGAGAGTCTTTGTTCCTCATTCAGACATTTCGGCATATAGTTTTTTCAGTCTTACAAAATCAATGCAGTTTCAAAGGGCTTCAGAGGCTCTGCATGATCCCAGACGAAGAATATGGTCTTATCTACCACCTGCCATTTAAAAAATAAAATCATTATATACTTCACCACACACCACGGATTGCGAAATCACGTCAGAAAGTTCACGCTAGACAATGATATTGGATACAATGATACCCAAGTTTTGTTTTGTTTTGTAAAAGGCATTTGTATTAGTCTTTGCATGTTCGCTTGGGGTGGTACTTCCGCCTACGTCTAGCATTACCTTTCCGACATGAATGCGCAATCCGTGGCACGTTGCAGAGCAGCCCAAGACGATCAATTTATGTTAAAAAGTATATAAATGTTTATTTTTTTCATTAAAATGGCCGATGGTTTCACTATTTAAGATCCTCCCGTGAGATCATGCAGAGCCTCGGAAGCTCTTTGAAACTGCCTTGATTTCAACCTTCAACCTGTTGATTGCAATTGAAGTAGGCCTATATTATTATCAAAAACTTAATTTCTTTTTCAGCTGAAGAAAGAAAGACAGGAATATGAGATGGGGGGAGTAAATAATCAGGAAATGTGAACTTATAATTCATTTGAATTATAAATGCATTTTAAAGTGAACTAATCCTTTGGCTGTTGAACATGTTTGTAGTTTAACACTGTTTATTAGTTTTTGTACCTTTGTGTAGTTTGTGGACAATGTTATCCATCATAGTGTGCATGTATCTGCAGCATGAAAGAAGCAATCGTTTCCACCCATGTGTGCTTTTGACTTATCAATTTCAATGCCAATCCAAGATACTTTAAACATTGAAGTGTCATTCTCAACCAAATACTGTAAAAGATGGACAACACACCTTACTCTATTAAAAGCGAAGCCGCCAATGTCCCAATATGGCGCTGACGTCTTGCACTTATTTAAGACCAGGGTCTGTGCATTAATGAGTGTGAAATGGAGCAGTGGTATCAAAGCTCTTTCCACACTCCCGCATAATCAGTTTGTCCAGTTTACTGCGGAACAGCTCATGTCGGTGTGAAATAAGCAGTTATGGAAATGTAGAAATTAAAGTTTAGGCTCCAATCTCCTATCAAAAATCCTGAAAAAAGTCAGTTGGTGCATCAGTTAAATCAAACATACTTGGAAAAACAAAAATTACATCGGTGTGATAACTACCTGAAATGACAGAATCCCTTTTTGAAAAAAAAAAGAAGAAAAAAAAACACTTTTATTTGATTGTTTAGTCTGTCTCACATCACATATCGGGCAGGGTTTATGACCTATTCTAGGACCAACCACCTGTGGGCGATCTAGATACTTTGGTTTCACTTCAGCACTTGCACTTGGCCTCAACCAAAAAGTATGGTTTGAGTCAAAACTCAATCATATAAGGGGAATTTGGCAATTGCAATTAAACTTTAGCTACCTCAGGTAAACGCAATACTTTGATCAAACTAATGCGATTAAGCTCATAACCATTATTGTATTTAACTATAGCGTATGCTGATTTTAATAGCAATACACAGGCTTGTAAACACCTTAATCACATTATTACTGCTCTGAGCAAATTGCACGAACATACACAGATATCTTCGTGAACTCTGTGACATTCTGAAGTTTTCTCCTCTAAATTACAACTGTCATCACAACTCACTGCCCCGCATCTTGACTGAACACCTGGCACGCACATTTTTCACTGTCATTTAAAGCCTTGTGACTAAACAAAGGGCGCCAAGCCGCCAATGTATGCACGACGCGGACGCGCAAAAGGGCAGGTGTAACAAATTTAAACCCCTCTGTTTTTTTTTTTTGTTTTTTTTGGCCTTACGCGCTGCATAAAAAAAACGAACTAACCAATGAAATTGCTGATTTTGCTCATGTGCCTGCTCCTTAAGTTATACAGTAAAATACGACTTGAGCTGCGTCCAAAACCTGAAAACGCTGGGAGGACACATTTCAAGGCAGG
Source organism: Pseudorasbora parva (assembly GCF_024679245.1). NCBI lineage: Eukaryota > Metazoa > Chordata > Actinopteri > Cypriniformes > Gobionidae > Pseudorasbora > Pseudorasbora parva. Next base: position 21,077,598 of record NC_090193.1, on the reverse strand, counting down.
AAGACATCAAGGCATGTCCAAATCTAATATTAACTTCTCTTCCTTTCCTGAGATACCTTCATCTGATCAACTTCTGAAGGACGCATACGTTTCCTTCTTGTGATATCCCACAATGCTGTGCCTTCCATTCTGTGACAGTTGAGGTGTAAAAACATGGCGTCCGAAAGTTGCTTTTGAGGGTCATGTTTTTTACCGACATTTTCTACTTCTGATGTAATTTCTAGTGAGAAATTACTAGTAATTAAATATTTTAGTTCTCACCAAGGCGCTCTCTAATTTGCTGTAGATCATTAAACTGTTACACTGAAGTCCAAAATTCGTTTTGTGGGGTGCCTTCATGCACAAATGTTGCCTTACAAGTCATTGTCTGATAAGCCCACGAGTCTGCCTAGGTTATCGGACACAGCTCCACTCATGAACTGCACACCAGAAAACAACATTTGTGCTCAGACATGACATTTATCTGTACTGTAGCCTACTATAGCTACCTGTTGTAGTCAATAAACAATGTATTTAATTTCATATTTATGTTTAAATATGACTAAAAAAAAATATATTTAGGCTACATTGATTATGAAAAATTTAAAGATTCAAATGAGCAGCTCATGATTACTTTTTCCAAAAGGGTATCTTGAATGCAACTTTACTTTAAATTACAAGTAGCTTGTAAACCTACAGTTTCAGAAAAGTTTGCCCAACATTGCTGAGTTGGGATACTGCAATTACCTGTCTATCTACACACCTGAGTTCCTGCAGATTCTGGATTTTTCTGGCATTCATGAGATCCTGCACCTGTCTCCATGTCTTGACTTTAAGCTTGTTCACTTGCTTTTGGATCCTTTTGTAGCTTTCTACTACGACACGTGACAATGTCCATTATTTATTAATTGAATTAGTAAATTAAGACAGAGGCCAGTAACATGCATACTGTATGCCTAGCTGAGTGTGGTACCACACTTCTTGGCAAACAAGCTGAAAGAAAAGCGCATATAATCTAGCGTAAACATCTTACTGTGGTTAAGACATGGCATCAATTAGACAGTCGCATTATTGGTGCACATGTAAACAGCTTATGCATTTACATACTCCCTCAAAGCAAAGGCAATATTGCGATTAAACTACCTTATTTAAGTAAAATAAATAAAACAATTAGAGACTCTAGAGTATTATTAGGCTTGATAACCTGAAAAGGGAAAAAAAGAAACTGCAAGTGTCATTTTAGTCTATTCCAGTATCAATTTGGGCAATATGATTTGTCCAGACTTGGTGTTTGGTGTCTATGGTTTTGTAATACACGACCTCATAGAGGGTGACGAGCAGGCGATAACAGATTTGGGGCTGTGGGAAACAAAGACTGGCTCCTTATGGATACTGGGGCATAAATGGGTATTTAAAACCAGGAGGCACAAAAGGTCGAGGGCCATAAAATTTGTACATTGGAGAACCTCTGAACTGCTCAAACTGGGCAGCAGTGGTTGTGGAAGTTGTTGCAGGTGTGGTTGTTGCAACTGGGTTCTTGACGTGGTACATATAGGGAGGAAACATTGGGTACCTAGTCTGTTGAGGCTGTGGTGCTTCTGGAAAACCTTTAGAAAAGTAATGTGGATAAAACATGGGATACATTTGCTGGAACATTTGTTGGCCAGGGGCTTGAGTCGTCGCCATAGTCGTTGTAGGTGGCGCAGTAGGAGGAACACCATGATAGTGTGGATACCACCATGGGCTCCTAAACGGGAGAGGGTAAAACATTTGTTGACCGTGAGTTAGGTCCTGGGCCACAGAAATAGTAGAGGCAGTGGTTGTTGGGGTCAGCATTGGTTGCGTCACAGGACAGGAAAGAGTCACTTCCCGGTCACCATACAGCAAAGGGAGCTGCATGGACGCATCCTGAGTAAGACATGAACCATCAACTAGCATACATGTTGAATAAGACCAGTGCACTCAACTAATCATACCTCAGTTTCCCAACAGCTTCCTGTGAACGGCGCAGTGACAACCAGTGAACCACCAACAGTCTCCAATGTGAATGAGCATATAGAACATATTAGAAGCAGAGGCTGCCATGATCCATCAACTAAAAGGAGAGAAAAACAAATAAGCTCACATGCACCTCTTAACTTAGATTACATTCAAATTAAGTGACATGCCTTTAACTTTGACATCATCTGCTCTGACATCAAGTGAGATGATCATGCCAGAAGGGTAGCAGGAGACTGTAGGGAGACGAGGACTCATGGGGCAAGACATTTGCACTGGAGCCCCCATAACAATAAGTGGCAGAACATAACTTCCACCCTGTTAGGAGATTTGGAAAACAAAAAAATGTTCTATCATGGACATTGAAACCATTAAACCATTGAATGTAGCATGCATATAGGACAAGACTCAGCCACTTTAAGACCAATGATATTGGACCCACTCACATTTATCATCTCTAACCGAGCACGTATATTTACTTGCCCCTAACTGAAACACATTAGACACCTCCACTTTTCTATCCTCTTCGTCTTTATTGAAAATAAATGCCTTTGCAAGCTGATGTGGAAAGAAAAGGGCATATTCAGCAAGAGGTCTATTCAGACCTCAGGTCAACTTGATGCCATGCATCTTACCCTTACATTTTTGCTGCAAATTATTCTGTTTTCTGTAATTTTGTCTGCCCCAACAATACATTCTTAGAAGAAAAGCTATGTAGAACCTTAAAAGGTTCTATCGGCGCTACTTGGTTTGAACCCCTAAAAGGGTCACTGCAAAACAAAACAGCATATTTTCTTACTTAGTATTTTTGTCTTGTTTCTAGTCCAAACATCTAAACAGTCTTAAAACAAGATGTAATTACTAGACAATCAAAAGTAATTCTTATTTTGTGAAAAATAACTCAAAATTAAGAGTTTTTGCTAAAATAAGAAATGCATTTTTTTTGCAGTATTCTACATAGAACCCTTAAGTGCCAAAAGGGTTTTGAAGCAACAGCAATTACACCAACAACTAAAGCCACCAACAAACATAAAATAGGTCATAATTCTTACTCGGATTTTAACCGAGACCAATGACTTGAAGAACCACCGTTGTAGTTCAACTACAAGAACAATAATGGGTTCTCTTGTCATAATAGAACCCTTTTAGCATAAAAGGGTCTTTAGAGTATACTCAACTATACTTCTATGTATAACATTTTAAGGTTTCCAAATACGTAGCGCCGATACAGTTCATTCAGTAAACAAGGCAATACACTTCTACTTAAATGTAAACGGCATCTACTCAAGATAGATATCTGTGAGAGGACTCACCCACAGTTTCTTCACTTAGTTGGAGCAAAGCTACAGTGCACTCATCTTTAGCATGCACACTAACCTGTTGTCTGACATGACAGCCCTGGTATGGAGCAACAAGAGAAACATGCCTGCGTACTCGCTTCAGTGAGAAACCACAGCTGGCTGGCATCTCAGACAAAGGCACTGGTGACTGGTCTCCTGATGAAGAAAATGTTAAAGTGAATACTATATTTAAAAAAATAAAAATATATACACAACTCCAAAATAGCTTACCTTGATTAACCAGAAAGCGCAGCATCCTTGATCCTGGAATGTGCAAGGTCATTGAATCATTTCCACAGTGCACAGAAGTACCCAGCCGCTGCAGCTTAGCTTTAGCAAGGTGGAACCGCTCTTAAAAAGAATTCAAGTTAAGTTGCAGGTCCCATTTAAAACTAGGTCCCATCTTAAATTATATCAAATTACCTTCTTCATTTGACCGGTATTCTTCAGACTGTATTGGTGATCTCGGATCAGATACTGCACCTTGAGCACCAAATAAAAGTTTGCCAAAATGGATTGGACTTTCAGAGACTGCTCCATAAACAGCACCCATTTCAGAAAAACCCTCAAGGACAGCCCTTGAATAACTCAACATTATTACAGCCATTGTGAAACACAAGATGCCTTTTGACCAAGGCATGGCGAGTTTGCCCAAACAAATGCCGTATCTGCCACTGTTACTGAATGATACTTTACTATAAAACTTAACAAGCTTAACGAGTCTCACTGTGCTATTTATACTCACTTTTGAATCACTCGCTGATACTGGTTGACCAATCAAATCTATTCCTCAATCAGCTTGTTGTTTTCACCTGTGCCTCATTAAACTGAGCCACAAGGGCTTTATGCAAAATTGCATATTCTCGAGTAGGGATATCACAAGTACAGGTACTTTGGTACCAAGTCGGTACAGAACTTTAAAAAATGTGACGATACCAGCATTTCTATAGTACAGGTAGTCCCGACTCCCACATATATCTGGCACCCGCAGCTGCGTTCAGTCGCTTCCGTGTTAATCTAAGCACAGGGCTCCAGACTGAAGCCGAATATATATACTATTGTATGTAACTATCAAACTGAAAAATACTATTTAAATAGAACTCCTGCATGTTTTGCATCTCTGTGTGAATGACGGGCACTGATGCGTAAGCACACACACCCACAAACAAACACACACACACACATGACAATCGCGTTCTTTATAGTCTCTGCCAACTGCCGTGTGTTCATGGGTTTCAGTCACGTGACTTTTTAGTCGCGGCCGCCATCTTTAGAACTTTTGCATAGCCCTCTGGTAATCGGAAAGATGTCACACACCAAAATAGCGCACCTCACCACCGAAGAAAAGCAATGGTATTTACAGAAAATAGATACTTTAGGATTAGATCCTTATTAAGGCTTATACCTTTTTCTTGATTTAAGTATACTATTTTTTTTTACTTGTTATTTTTTTTAACTTGCGTCAAATAACCTCCACTGCAGGTACACACCAAAGATGATGCAGCTGGACTTGTCCACTCCTCTGTCAACCTAATATTGAAGCGCCTGGCTAGAGATGGACTCCTAGCTGTGCAGTTGAATTTCACAACAAGTTAGCTAATGAACTAAAAAAACGTTTTCCAGTGTTTGGTAGTTGAGGAGGAGACCAGGGAGCAAAGTAAAAGTAGGGTGTGGTTTGATCAGAGGGCGAGGAGAGTCACAGGGTCAATTTTCTATGAGGCAGCTAAAGCAAACAGACCAGTATCCTTGATCAAAAGAATTTGCTATCCACGCTCTTCTCAGTTTTCCACTGAGGCAACAAGGTAAATAGAATAAAGCACAATCAGAGGCAGACATGTTAAGTATTTTTGTGTTTTACTCAAGTACCCCATGCCTATTACAACCGACTCAGAAAGGCGTACTTCAGTACACATAATGAACCCAACATGGAGGAGGGCCTCCACTTCAAGACCCTTTTCCTGAGAAACTTGCTTCCAGAAGTAAGTCATCACCTAGGCGTTCTGGCCTGTCCCTGCACAAAGACTACACAACAGTTAAGGGACTTGGCACACAAAGCCTATAGCAAATAGAAGATGGACTCAGAAAAGGGGGCCAAGCAACCAGCAGTCTGAGTTCAACACCGAGGTCTGGCCCTAGAGGGCACCCTACGTCACGACCGCATTGAGCCGTCGCACAGAGAACCTCCTGTCACCAAAGAACAGGACTCTCATGCCAGTGCCAGACCCAAACAACCAGACGACCGTTGGTATAAGCAAAGCAGCGATTCAGAAGAATTCATGCAGCTACTCATGAAAGAATTCTTCAAACGCAATGAAGAGGACAGGAAAAGAGACAAGTCAGATTTGGCATGACGAGCCGCAAAGAACAGGAATGACACCCAGAGCACAAAATACCTAAAAGGGGGAAGACCAAAAGTGACTGACACAGATCAAAGCTCGCTATACACCACACCACATTTAATAACACATTCAATTGTTTTCTAGGCAGCCGATAACTCGAGATATCCAGACAGGGCACATCCACCCTGGTGAGATTGTCCCACTAACAAAGAAATTCTTCTCCCACAGGTGTCGTCACCAATGCTCCTTTCCTTTCATTTCTGCCTTTCCCTTTTCATCACTCTTATTTGAACAACTTGAAACTAACAGAGAATTGAGTCTAGAACTAAAATAGAAGGATTGACCCAATACCTCCGTTATGTCCATGCTGATGTCCTCGCATGGAACATCACCGATCGAAAGGGGGATAAGTAGGAATATGTATATTCCAGCAGTGAGTCGACACAACAAAAGCATTCCAGAGACCCCCTCTCCGAAACCTGCACCAATCGTAAAACTAATCAAGGATGCCCAACTGGCCCAGAGACAACAGCTCTCCCCCTTATACCTGTGTTATCTCAAAACCAGCACAAGGACAAGATGAGTCACATGACATGTTTCCTATTTGTTCGACAAGCATAACAGCGGGTAGAACCTCACGAAGAAGGAATTCATTTATTACCGACAGGCATAAATTCAAATCGTTATCGGGACACAGAGTCGCTAAAAGCTTTTCCAAGGCTCGACGTCAACCCTGACACCATCCAGGACACCTCGTCGTGCATCTCCTTTGACCCACGCATTCCAAAGGCTCTTTGAACATCACACAAAGACCTCACACTAATGCAGACGTGAGAAGTAAACTTAAACCATAGATTCAATAACATGAATTAATCCACCTAACGGCGACTTAAACATATACTAAGGTATTATGTATATTTTCATGTAACCTGTAAAGATAAATGATTCTCGTCATTTTGATGCAATGTCAATTTGTGTAAAATGTACTGTGATCACAATAGGAAAGTTGGGTCCTTAAAAGTGTTTAATCAGACATTACACTAATGATATGCATGAACAGGAGAAGTGGGCAGGACACCCGCCCACAACAATATCTGATTGGCCGGAGACGCCACCAAGGAGGGACCTTGGGGCCGTTTAAAACTCCCAGGCAACAAGATATCTTTGCTTTTTGTTTTGCTTCACGCTTTACTAACTGCCATGGTTTTGACTTCTGCTTTGATTGTGCGGACCTTTCCTGCCTACATGCAGCGTCCTCAGAGCTACCAAGAGCTCTTCATCATCACCACACTCCAAAACTCTGTCTGAACCTCGCCGTAGAAAACTTCCTGGAGTCCGCGCAGTGGCACCACAGAGATGCCTGTCGCGTAGCAGCCAGCTAATGCCATCCAGGATCCGGCTTTTCACCCCGCAAAACCAACTATTCGTCCCTCTGACCACAACAACCGACCACCAGCCGAGCGACGCCGTGCTAAGAGGAACCCATGCTCGTAGGAGCATTCAAACGCAACTACATGACTCTTCATTCTGGCTGAACTGGTAAAATCATATCTAAGCGTGCAAATCATATCTAAGGTTGTGGTTAAGAAATCATTGTGACTTCACTCCTTTCCATTAACAAACCTCCCTTTCCCAGTAACTCTTTGAATGTGTGTTTTTGTTAGTTTCTGTGTGTTTAGAATAGTTCAATAAACTTTTGTTTACCTTTTTCATCTATACAAGTGTCTTTGGCTATGTGTTTATAAGTTACTGCCTCAAACTGATCGATTGTATTACCTAAGCTCACAAACAGTGAACATAAAATTTATATTATTGCCGTTGTAATGGGTAATATCCCCATTCAGGATTGATAATGTACTCTAATTTCAACGTATCGCTGGACAAATAGTTGATAAAGTTATAAGCTATGCTAAAAAGGTGTAGGTTTCAAACTTTAAGTGACTTAAAAAAAATCACTAAAATAACACTAACCAACAGTGAATGACTCAAATATGCATGAATCCAAAATACATAGTTCATTTAACATTTGTTTACTGATTTTTATTCATTAATAACACAAGGACAACAAAATAATATAACCGAATAGAGAAAAATAAAATACAGTTGATTCAAAATTATCAATAGTCTAATTAAATTTGTGATGTTAGACTTGAATAGTCAATATATTTCCCGTATTTGTATGTCTGATATTAACTGAGAATTATATAAAAATAAAAAAACTACGTGCTTGTTACTAAAAAGGTCGTGAACTAGTGTTCAATACGGTGACAAGTCACGTGACAAAAGAATGAATGACTCAAACCCGAAAGACTCGTAAGAACTAATCTTTTTGTTTCCGTTACTGACAGCATAGACTCTATAGGACTGACAGGAAAAACAAAAGACTCAAACCCAAGACTCAAAAGAACTAATCTTTTCGGTTTCCGTTACTGACAGACTCTATGGGACTGAAAGGAAGAGCAAAAGACTCAAAACCGGCCAAACCCAAACTCGAAAGAACTCATCTTTTCCGTTTCCACTTTTGACAACATGGACTCTGGGACTGACAGGAAGAGCAAAAGACTCAGAACCGGCCGAACCTGTACTCGAGAGACTCGAAAGATTAACTAATCATTTTTGTTTCCGGACCCGTGTCACACGGTCCGGGCAGCCCAGTCCCAGATCTGATCAGAATCAGACAGAAGAGTCAACAAGAACGTCTTGGAGTTTGAAGACACGAGAGGCAGAGAGCAAATGTGATATGAAGTTGCAAAAGAAAGATTTTCTCGGATCAGGAGGTGAGGTGAACTAACAGAGTTAGACTGCAATAGCCTGACCCAACAAATAATCAATTAAACATTTCAGTTTCTTATAATTTGGCTTTGGTTGCAGTACCCAGTAGTTTTACAGATGTAATCAACAGTCACAAGTACTTGATGTGTTGGGCTATTTAACATGTTTTAATTATATTTTGCTGAAATGAACGAAATGACTCAGAAAAGATGTGTTAATTTTGCTGAACAAGACTCAGAGCCAAGGCCATAAAATGAGCCGAACGTCCCAGTACTACTATGTAGATATCAGAATAATTTAACAGCGTTTCAATTCTAGGGCACCTTTAATGCATCAACATTGGGCCACAAAATTGGGGTAAGAGGCAAACAACTACCTGTCCTGACTGGTTTATGCCTATGCCATTTATGACCTTATGCCAATAAAAGAAAATGGGTTACAGAGTTTACGTGACCATGTTCATTGTCGGCTCATTACCAATAATTGCCTTAAGACCGCGCATGTAAACGCACCCAAACATCTGACAGTTTGTATAGGAATTTGACCAATAAGGTACCAAGTACTGGCAAAAGCTTTGGAGCACCAACAGTTTGTGGTAAAAGCCTTACTGCTTTAGAAACTTTGTTCAGCACATCCCTACAGACACCAGTAAGAGCGAATATGGTAACGGAGCTCAAGTTACATTTATTTGAGCAAAGAATTGCATTTATTAGGCAAGTCTCAATAGTGTCAAAAAAAAAAAAAGTTTTGAAATGAGGGTACACAAAAACCACTCATGATCACCTGGCAATAGAGTTGTAGACAACAGTAGAACACTAGGATGCACGTGCCTGAACCCGTTTAAGCTATTTTTGTAGAACTTAACCTTAGTCCCTGCAGGAGGAACAGCCCAATGCAATTAAAACAAGAAAAACCAAGAGCTACAATTGTCTCATTGAGTTTTATTAGGCTTATGAAGTTGAAAAGGAAAGACACTGGAAGTATCATTTGAGTGTTCCAATATCGATTTAGGAAATCCTCCACAACTACTCCTTGCTTGGTGTCAGCAAGACTGTAGATGGAGTGTAAGCCAGACAAGGAGTTGGGGCTGCAGGGACAAAGAATGGCTCCTTATTAATACTGGGACATAAAGGGGTAGTTATAACCATGATGCAAAGGTCGAGGGCCATAAAACCTTGGGGATGCTGGATTAAATGGGTGTGGATTAAACGGGTTAAAAGGGGGTTCATAGGTTGTGGCAGCTAAAGTGGTTTCAGAAGTTGTAGTCGTGGCCGTTGTAGTTGTTGCAGAAGTTGTAACTGTGGAAGTTGTTGCAGGTGTGGTTGTTACAAATGGGTTCTTGACGTGGTACATATAGGGAGGAAACATTGGGTAGCTAGGCAGATGAGGCTGTGGTGCTCCTGGAAAACCTTTAGAAGCAAAGTAATGTGGATAAAACATGGGATAGTGCATTTGCTGGATCATTTGTTGGCCAGGGGCTTGAGTTGTAGTCGTCGTAGGTGGCACAGTAGGAGGCACATGATAATATGGATTAAACCACCAGGGTCTCCCGAATGGGAAAGGGTAAAACATTTGTTGACCGTTAGTTGGGTTCTGGGTCACAGAAACAGTAGGGGCAATGGTTGTTGGTGAAGTGGTTATTGGGGTCAGCGTTGGTTGAGTCACAGGACAAGAAAGAATCACTTCCTGGTCACCATACAGCAAAGGGAGCCGCATGGACGCACCCTGAGGAAGACATGAACCATTAATAGCATACATGTTGAATAAGACGAGTGCACTCAACTAATCATACCTCAGTTACCCAACAGCTTCCTGTGAACGGCGCAGTGACAACCAGTGAACCACCAACATACTCCAATGAGAGAGAGCATATAGAACGTACTAGAAGCAAAGGCTGCCATGATCCAGCAACTAAAAGGAAAAAAAATGTCAAGCTCACACACACCTTAAATTCAAAGAATAAAGTGACTTGCCTTTAATTTTGACATCATCTGCTCTGCCATCAAGTGAGATGATCATGCCAGAAGGGTAACAGGAGACTGTAGGGAGACGAGGACTCATGGGGCAAGACATTTGCACTGGAGCCCCCATAACAACAAGTGGCAGAACATAACTTCCACCCTGTTAGGAGATTTAGAAAACAATATATTAAAGCTGCAAACAGCAATGACAAGCCCCAGCTGGTGGCACTGCCACCCTGGTGGCTTCAGGGCAACGGTGCATTTAAACAGGTATATATTTTTCCAAATATTCTCAGTATGCACTCATATGCCACATTTACCACAGCAGCTGGTGCCACTATGACCACAAACCACACTAATGTAAATTAAATATAGATTATATTTTGATGTCATAGGATATAATAGGTCACTTTCAAATATGTGCAAAGTTATCTTTTGCAGCTCAATTGTGCAAGTCCAGTTCAGAGTCTTTATATTTTTATTAAACTACGTAAAACTATTGTTAGTGCCCTATCCAAATGAAGCTGAATTAACCACATTATCAGCACCAGTTGGTACAGCCATGACCACAAAACTGAGCAGAGATACAGTGCACTAATCTTTGCATTGGTACACTGACCTGTCGTCTGACATGACAGCCCTGGTATGGAGCAACAAGAGAAACAGATCTGCGTGCTCGCTTCAGTGAGAAACCACAGCTGGCTGGCACCTCAGACAAAGGGACTGGTGACTGGTCTCCTGATGGGGAAAAATGTTAGGTGTAGGAAATGAGGGAACCCCCCACCAAAAAAAAAAAAAAAAAAAAAAAAAAAAAAAACATATAAAACCACTTACCTCGATCCACCAGAAAGCGTGGCATCCTCAATCCTGGAATGTGCAAGGTCATTGAATCATTTCCACAGTGCACAGAAGAACCCATTCGGTGCAGCTTAGCTTTAGCAAAGTAGAACCGCTCTTTTAATAAAAAAAAATAATAGGGTGAGGTTAAGTTGTAGCTCCCATTTAAAACTAGGCATTAAATTAGGATCTCAAATTACCTTCATTTGACCGGTATTCATCAGACTGTTCTGCTGATCTCAGATCAGATACTGCACCTTGAGCACCAATTAAAAGTTTGCCAAAACGGACTGGACTTTCAGAGACTGCTCCATAAGCATCACCCATTTCAGAAAAGGCCTCAATGCCAGCTCTTGAAGAAGAACTCAACATTATCACAGCCATTGTGAAATACAAGATGCCATTTGTCCAAGGCATGGTGAGCTTGCTGTACTACCCAAAACAAATGCCAAAAAAAAAATGCCACTGTTACTGTAAGAAACTTTACTCACTGTGCTATTTATACTCACTTTTGACTCACTCACTGATACTGCCAGACCAATCAAATCTATTCCTCAATCAGCTTGTTGTTTTCACCTGTGCCTCATTAAATTGAGAGTTACTCTATCATAGCTATCAAAATCAAGTGTTTTGTATTTTGCGTACGTGAGTTTTTGTTGTAGATGTCTATATATATATATATATATATATATATATATATATATATATATATATATATATATATATATATATATATATATATATATATATATATATATATATATATATATATATATATATATATATATATATATATATATAAAAGTGTACTGTGCTAATTAATTGAGATTTCGCTCTTACAGGTTGTTGGCCTTGTCTGTTTCGTTGCTTCTATTGCTCTCCCCTTTTTTGTAAGTCGCTTTGGATAAAAGTGTCTGCTAAATGATTAAATGTAAATGTAAGTTACCACAAGGGCTGTGTGCAGAATCGCATACTCTCTTGAGTGGATACTTAGGGTACTTTTAAATGACAATGATGTACTAAAAGCAGACATGTTTTTTCTTTGTGCAGATGATCACGTTATCAAAGCAATCCCTGTTCACACGGCTCCATGAAAACGACTAATAACACTGTATTATGCCTGCCAGACAAATAATTGGCAATGTCACCTTGTAAAGAAAGAAGCACATATGCATTATTCTACAATGTACTCGATCCAAATAGACATAGACTGTGATGGAATTTTTTATTCAGTTTTAATTTACAACTAACATTTCTTTTTCTTGCAGCCAGGATTTGAAACCTAAATGTCCCCAAACTTTGGGCAGAAGTCAGTGTGTCTGAGAGAACTTTGATCAACAACAAAAAAATCTTGATCACAGCCAAAGGGTGGCTTTCAGAAACAAAAACAAAAATTTAATACAATTTTAAACTGGGTCAAACATCTATGTCTATTATACACACATTTATATTATTATTTTGTTCTTGATTAGTTTAACCATTAAAGTAATAAAGTAGAAGTAGACATTAGGATACCTCTAAGCTTTTTCAGCAGTAAAGTAAAAAAGATTTTGGCAGTGTAAAATAATCCACCAAACAACTGTCAATATAAAACACAAATAATACACTTATTTTTAAGTGTTTTACTGTATATAAATTACATTGGAACAATCATAAGAGATGAAGTAGTTTCAAACATTTGCATCACATCATGGGCTACAGAAACATAAAGGGAGGGAGGAAAAATAAATCGCAATGCTTTTGCATTCTCTTGTGAACATTTTGTGATCCCCCAAGAAACTTTGTATTCAATCTCAAAACCTTAGAGCTCTTTGCATATGAACGCAAAGTTTCTTGGGGGATGCAAAACTTTTTAAAGAGAATGCATGTAGTGAGTGTGAAATGAGTGGAGCAGCGGTATCAAGGCCCTGTCCGCACTCCCGCAGAATCAGTTTGCACAGTTTACTGCAGAACAGCTCATGTAGGTGTGAAATAAACAGTTATGGAAATGTAGAAATTAGAGTTCAAGCTCCAATCTTCTCTCGAAAATCCTGAAAAAAGTCAGCTGGTGCCTCAGTGACTACTTGCCTCAGGAAAGCTGTCAATCATGATGCCCCCACTCCCGATTTTATAGCATCATATGACTAACTAAAACAACTCGGTTACTAACGTAACCTCAGTTTCCTGAGAGACGGGAACGAGTATTGCAAGTTATCTTGCGCTTATGGGAAAACTCCTTTTCTTGGGAATATTGAAGCCAAAAATTATCCTTAATTTTTATTTATGTAAAACGCAGTGCAGCTGCACACCAAACCCAGGCAGAGCATAATATTGCGCTGATTGGCTGTGCTGCGGCAACTGCACAAACCTATGGCGAGGTGGCTGAGGTGTGCGAATCAATCCCGCCCTAGTGCGTAAACTCCTGCCAGAATGGCCGTGGCCTATGACTATAAAAGCCCATGTTACGCCATAGGATGTCAGGTTCAATCAACTGAAGCGATCCCCTGATCGAAGTGCAATAGCATGGAATGTTAAAGTGGGGGTGAAATGCTATTTCATGCATACTGAGCTTTTTACACTGTTAAAGACTTGGATTCCTATCCTAAACATAGACAAAGTTTCAAACACTAAGTTGGACGTTTGATGGTCAAAGTATTTTTGACACAGAAATACTCCTTCCTGTTTCTCACAAGTTTCGGAGAGTTTTTTCAAGTATGGGTCCGTTTGACGTCAACAGAGTGGAAGGTCCTTGTATGGGCCGTACGGGCTCTTCTCCCTGAAGGGTGCGCGCACGTGACTGAGGCGAAAGAGCAAATGCACGCCCATAAACACTGCTCTCAAGGTGACGATTCATTAGTCCGTGCAACACTTATGTCGCACTCCACTTTATTCCTATGGGTGACATCAAACGACTTTAATGCGCCGGCAGAGCATTCCGGGAAGGCATCGCTGCATTTGAACCGATTTGAACGCAGAAATGACGAGAAGCATCACATCACGCTTCGGTCGTGTCGCAATAGTGGATCTCCACGGTCTCTGCTGTCACAGGACTTCACCAAGTCAATAAAAAGTGTGTTTTTGACGGAGCGGTCCCAGCGATAAAGGTTCACGGTCCTGCTTTGGAAGCAGGCGGTGAGTAAAACTGCTTCAAATGTCTATGTTGGCTATCGTCGCGTAAGTAAACATCATTAAACAACACGATCGTGTATAACTTACGTTAGTTAATTTATCAATGGAGCATGCAATGTATGGTGTGTGTTTACATACATTTGTTTAGCTGACTAATTTGTCAGTTTGTTTATTGTAAAACCACCCAAACATAAAGCCAGGGGACGTTCTCACAAAGTGTGCTTGGTCATTCAAATATGCTAACGTTACTCCATAGTTTTTTTATACACTATCTGACATGCAAAACCATTTTGCTTGCTACTGCTAAGGTTTAGTCGCATACAATAGTCCATAAACCAAATCATGTCATCATAAACCACGAGTAAACGCACACAAATGTTGACAGGCCACTAAATACAGTAACTTACATTCCGGATCTGATTCTGGATCATATCTGTATTAGTTGAATCTGATTGATAGCCATTTATTAGGGTAACGTTTTCTTCTCCACGCTTAAGGATGACAGCTTTCAGCAATCTCTCGTGCTGTAGCTGCGCGCTCGTAATTCTTTAGCTCCGCCCACACGATACGCCTCCAGGCGCTCTGTTTTTTCCGGAAAGACTTGGTACAGCCTATCTTTCTTTTATAAATATAATAAAACTAAAGACTTTTCGGAGATATGAAGGATGCAATAATACTCTATAGGTACTCACGATTGACTGAAACTGAGTGTTTCACTCCCCCTTTAAGCAATACTCATTCCCTTCTCTCAGGGAACAGATACGTTAGTAACTGAGTCATTCCCTTTTGAGAGTACTCTCGTATAGCGCAAGTTAGCTTATACTTGCACAGGCAAGCAGCCCAAAATGCCAAGAGAGACAGGCAAAAGGGTAATCCACGGAAAAGGCAAATAGTCCAAATATTTTAGGTCTTTTATTGATTTAATTTGATTGATTGATTTTGGCATACAGCTCATGAAAACCCAAAATTCCTGTCTAAAAAAATTAGCATATTTCATCCGACCAATAAAAGAAAAGTGTTTTTAATACAAAAAAGTCAACCTTCAAATAATTATGTCCAGTTTTGCACTCAATACTTGATCGGGAATCCTTTTGTAGAAATGACTGCTTCAATGCGGCGTGGCATGGAGGCAATCAGCCTGTGGCACTGCTGAGGTGTTATGGAGGCCCAGGATGCTTCGATAGTGGCCTTAAGCTCCTCCAGAGTTTTGGGTCTTGCATCTCTCAACTTTCTCTTCACAATATCCCACATATTCTCTATGGGGTTCAGGTCAGGAGAGTTGGCAGGCCAATTGAGCACAGTAATACCATGGTCAGTAAACCATTTACCAGTGGTTTTGGCACTGAGCAAGTGCCAGGTCGTGCTGAAAAACCAAATCTTCATCTCCATAAGCTTTTCAGCAGATGGAAGCATGAAGTGCTCCAAAATCTCCTGATAGCTAGCTGCATTGACCCTGCCCTTGATAAAACACAGTGGACCAACACCAGCAGCTGACATGGCACCCCAGACCATCACTGACTGTGGGTACTTGACACTGGACTTCAGGCATTTTGGCATTTCCTTCTCCCCAGTCTTCCTCCAGGCTCTGGCACCTTGAATTCCGAATGACATGCAAAATTTGCTTTCATCCGAAAAAAGTACTTTGGACCACTGAGCAACAGTCCAGTGCTGCTTCTCTGTAGCCCAAAAGTGGCTTGACCTGGGGAATGCGGCACCTGTAGCCCATTTCCTGCACACGCCTGTGCACGGTGGCTCTGGATGTTTCTACTCCAGACTCAGTCCACTGCTTCCACAGGTCCCCCAAGGTCTGGAATCGGTCCTTCTCCACAATCTTCCTCAGGGTCCAGTCACCTTTTCTTGTTGTGCAGCGTTTTTTGCAACACTTTTTCCTTCCCACAGACTTCCCACTGAGGTGCCTTGATACAGCACTCTGAGAACAGCCTATTCGTTCAGAAATTCTTTCTGTGTCTAACCCTCTCGCTTGAGGGTGTCAATGATGGCCTTCTGGACAGGGTCGGGTCGGCAGTCTTACACATGATTGCGGTTTTGCGTAATGAACCAGGCTGGGAGTTTTTAAAAGCCCCTTAGGAATCTTTTGCAGGTGTTTAGAGTTAATTAGTTGATTCAGATGATTAGGTTAATAGCTTGTTTAGAGAACCTTTTCATGATATGCTAATTTTTTTGAGACAGGAATTTTGGGTTTTCATGAGCTGTATGCCAAAATCATCCGTATTAAAAAAATAAAAGACCTGAAATATTTCAGTTGGTGTGCAATGAATCTAAAATATATGAAAGTTAAATTTTTATCATTACTTTATGGAAAATAATGAACTTTATCACAATATGCTAATTTTTTGAGAAGGACCTGTATACTGGACCAACTATTTCCATGTCTCTGCTGTGGGCTATCTAGACACTTTGGTTTCACTTTTCAGGCGCTTGGCCTCAACCAAACATTATAGTTTGGATCAGAACTCAACACTACCAATCAGTGAAATTTACATACACTTCACATGCACTTACATGGTTTCTTCACACAAACATTTAGCGCCTTGTGACTAAACAAAGGGTGCCACTGTGAGTGTGCACACCGACGCGCAACACGGCAGATGTAAAAGCGCAATTTAAAAAGAAACTCAGGATCTCTTTTCTGATTTGGTGTACTGTGTTAAAAACTGCCCAACCAAAGACACTGCTGCTTTTGTTCACATGCCTGGAGTTGAAGTTAAACAACTTTGTGCCGCTTTAGCACAAAACCATCTTGCCGAGCACACTAATGCAGATCAAATAGGATTAGATGGTGAGTTTCCATCAAACCTTATTTGATCTGCTGTTAGGTAGTGAATTTGCACGTTCACACTGCACATTGTCAGTGGAAGTTGTTTAGGGATGAACACGTCAAAAAACACTGGCACAAGGCTTAAGGCAAACCCGGTATTGATGTTCATCATAGAGTCAAATTATATCCAGTATGTCCATAAAGCTTTTTTTAACTTAAGAATTAAAACAATGTCTGGTAACATGCATAATGTATGCCTACCTGAGTGTGGTATAACCATAATGAATAGCAAATAATCAGATTGAAAATCAAAACATGTATCTAGGTTTGCTCATGCAGTGTAAGCATCTTGCGGCAATTTAGACATTACTCTGATTACATAATCACAACATTGGTGCACATGTAAATGTAATAATTGAACATTTACATGCTCTCTCAATGCAAATATGGAAAATTGTTTAAACTTTACCTTGAGTAAATGCAGTACGTCAAGCTAATGTAGAAACCATAAAGTCACAGTAACCTGTGATAAATGCTTTTAAAGTAATCCCCTTAAAAGTCACATTACTGCTGACTAAAGTACACATTTGCACAGACATACACCAAGACATCAAATCAGGTCAGTCATGAAATTGCTAATAGAATCAGTGCAAGATACTTGCACTGATTCAGTAGCGAAGCAGGAAGTAGATAACTCTACTTCTTGCTTCGCTACTGTTCGGACGCTCTTGCTTACTGCTCCGCGCTTTGCTCTATCGCTTCTATATTTTATCTCATAACTTCAACTTCAGCAAATCAACACAGCGCTCAAACAACAAAGCTTAACTTTAATGATAAAACTTGAAACTCTGGAGACTGGATTACTACAAAAAAGCGAACACTTCATCCGACCGCCTCTCCCTGCCATCAGCTTACATTCCGGAAGGGAAAACACAGCTGCCTACTATCGAAAGGATAAGAAAATGCCTCTTTTAGTTCAAGAATCTACTTGCTGCACAAACTGCCACAGACTTTCACAACGGATTGCAGTTCTTGAAACAAAGTTATTTGCTGAACTACCAAACCGGACGAATCACACAGCAGAGCTTCATCACGAACATCCTCTGCACACAGCTGGTGAGTCCCATAAATTTAGTGCTACTCAACAGATAGAGAAACAAGAAACTGATCAACAAATTAATCGATGGCACAAGCAAGACCCAAACGCACTCGAGATGTCAGATTGTCACGAGCTTCATATATTGCTGCAGTAGCATGCTCTACCCCAGACACAAGGATTGCAAACACTAGTTTCCGACCACCATCGATACATCTTGAAAACAGATTTGAAGTATTAATGAATGAGGGTGATGAATCCCAAAATGTGATGAATGTGATCAAACACAGATTGCATCAGCCAGCAGCTAACACTAATGCTAACAGGCGCTCAAGGTCGAGCAGACAGCGGCCCTCAGCTCAGAGCGCAGCCGAGCCAAGGACTCTGATAGTGGGTGACTCCACAGTCAGAAACATTAGCAGCAGAGATACAACTAAATGCTGCCTTCCACAAGCAACCATTTCTGATGTAAACAGGGAAATTCAGAACATCCTGATAAAACATAAGACCGCAAATCGACTTATCATTCATGTAGGGAAGAACGATATTCAGAGAGAGCAGTCAGAACTCATTAAACGGGATTTCAATTAACTTTTTGAAACACTTAGCAAACTGAAAGTTCAGCCGTTCATCAGTGGGCCACTGCCAGCAAGAGGAACAAATAGATTCTCACGGTTGCTTGGGCTTAATACATGGCTGCAAAAAACCTGAATGATGAAGGGAGTGAATTTCATCGACAACTTTAATCTCTTCTGGAGTCAGAGACAATTGTTTACATCAAATGGCCACCACCCAAACAAACTTGGTGCAAGAGTGTTAAAGGACAATATTTATTTTTCCCTTCATCATCCTTCAGCTGTGTGTTTTAACCCACTCAACCTGATAAAGAGTATGGACGACCACAGGACTTCTTTTCAGCAGCTGAATGGACATGTGGCTGACACATCCCACAAGGACAATGATAAGACCACACCGCCACAACTACAATTGCTTACGGACACACTCCCAGCTGAGCCCTGCCCACAGAGCTCACCACAGACTGGCTGTGAAGGATTAGATCTGCTCCAAGATTCAGCGCCCAAGGATGATTTTCTGGAAAATGGACAGGGAAGCCAGGACAACATATTTCAGCTTCCGATAACACCAGAGCAACAGCCCCTCTCACCGGACGTGTCATTCCTCTCTCCAGCATCCCCGCATCTGAGCTTCTCAGAGAAAATGGAGGACTTGGTTCATGCTGGAATCAGACTATCACACTCGATCGCTATGAGCCCCCAAATATCGACCACCAAAGCCTGTGGGCCCAGCTCTCCCTCGCCCTCCTCCTGTGAGATTTCTTCGGTCACAACGCCAGGGTCCACACCCTCCTCCATCTGTTGTAGGTGAACCAAAAACAACTGATTCCAGCTCTCAGTGATATGTTTTGGGTCCCCGCTATGATAACAGTAACTTTATCAAATGTTTACAAAACAAGGGGGAACCCAGTGTGCCTGCCTCTTTCTCTATCTCTGTTCTGTTACGTGAAAGAAAGTCTAAGGCCTTGTCAGGCCGTTTAATAAACCAATATAATCTGCTGCCTGTTACCTGTCAAAATAGGATTCATGTGGAGAAAAAAATAGTTGCTGTTAAGTTAGCGCTTTTAAACATCAGTTCACTTAAGAACAAATCATTTCTAGTCAATGACCTAATAACCACTAACAACCGAGATTTTCTGCTTCTAAATGAAACGTGGCTAGAAGAAAACTGTAGTGCAACAGTCCTCAATGAAGCAGCCCCTCCTAACTTTACTTTTATGAGTGTTTGCAGAGCTGTTAGGAGAGGTGGGGGTGTTGCTGCTCTTTTTAAAGATTTCTATCAATGTAAGCAAGTGTCATTTGGTGACTATTTGTCTCTAGAAAATCTGGGTATTGTGTTAAAAGGTGCTCCACCCATCCTGCTTATCATTATTTACAGGCCTCCGAAATACTCTGCAGGCTTCACTGAGGACTTCACAGAATTGTTATCAATAATTTCCTCAGAGTTTGACTGTTTTGCTTTTGCTGGGGATTTTAACATTCACATAGACAATATTGAATCCAGTACAACAAAAGAGCTCATGACTGTACTTAACACTTTTGATTTGACACAGCATGTAAATGGACCCACACACAATCGTGGACACACCTAGGGTTTACTATGGTATTTACTTATCAGTAAGGGTCTAAACATTTCATCAATTGTTATTAAGGATGTGGCACTGTCTGATCATTTCTGTATTTTCTTTGACATATCAATCTCTCCTGCCATTGAAGCTAGATCTGTCTCTGTCAAAAATAGATGCTTAAATGAGATCACTAATGTGCTGTTTATGAAGGCTTTATCTCTAACACCAAGCATATCTGCAGACTGTGTTGATTTTCTCCTTGACTCCTTTAACTCAAAATTTAAGAGTGTAATTGATGATATTGCTCCTCTAAAAGTCAGGAAAAAGAGTACCAAACAAAAAGCACCTTGGAGAAACTCAACAGCAATACAAATAATGAAAAGACAATGCAGAAAATCTGAATGCATGTGGCGGAAGACAAAACTTGTAGTCCATTATAACATCTATAAAGACACCCTTCATGCTTTCAATGTTGAACTAGGCAAGGCTAGACAGACCTTCTTCTTAAATATTATAAACAGAAACATAAACAACACGCGCACTCTATTTGCTACTGTCGAGAGACTAACAAACCCCCCGAGTCACATTCCCAGAGAAATGCTCTCAGACAGTAAATGCAGTGAGTTTGCTTCCTACTTCTCCGAGAAAATCAATAATATCAGAAAGGCGATCAGCACATCCTCTAGTTGCTCTGGGGTCAGTCAGATCATACCAAACCCTCGGAAAATTACCATGGCAGATTTCGAAGATATTGACTGCAAAATTTTAGAAGACACAGTACAGCATCTTAAAACATCAACCTGTGCCCTAGACACACTCCCCACTTCTTTCTTCAAAAGTGTGTTTAACTGTTTAGAAGCAGATCTCCTAGAAGTGGTAAACTCCTCACTTCTCTATGGGACTTTTCCAACCGCCCTTAAAACTGCAATAGTTAAGCCTCTTCTGAAAAAGAGAAATCTGGATAACTCCATACTGAGCAACTACAGACCAATCTCAAATCTCCCCTTCATAGGCAAAATCATTGAAAAAGTTGTTTTCAATCAGTTGAACAAATTCTTACGCTGAAATGGATACTTTGACAATTTTCAATCTGGTTTCCGTCCACATCACAGTACAGAGACAGCGCTCATAAAGATTATAAATGATATTCGCTTAAACACTGATACAGGCAAAACATAAATTCTGGTACAACTGGACCTCAGTGCTGCATTCAACACTGTTGACCACACCATACTTCTAGACAGGCTGGAAAACTGGGTTGAGCTTTCTGGAATGGTCCTCAAATGGTTCAGGTCATACTTAGAAGGGAGGGGTTATTATGTGAGTATAGGAGACCATAAGTCTGAGTGGACATCCATGACATGCGGAGTCCCACAAGGGTCCATTCTTGCACCACTCCTGTTTAACCTGTATATGCTGCCACTGAGCCAAATAATGAAAAAGAACAATATTGCTTACCACAGCTATGCTGACGATACCCAGCTCTACTTAGCACTGTCACCTAATGACTACAGCCCCATTGACTCCCTGTGCAAATGCATTGATGAAGTTAACAACTGGATGTGCCAAAACTATCTTCAGCTAAACAAAAACAAAACCGAAATCACTACATTTGGTAACAAAAATGAAATTCTCAAGGTGAACGCATATCTTGAGGCTAAAGGCCTGATAACAAAAAATCAAGTCAGGAATCTTGGAGTGATTTTGGAGTCAGACCTGAGTTTCAGTAGTCATGTCAAAGCAATAACTAAATCATCATACTATCATCTGAAAAATATTGCAAGGATTAGATGTTTTGTCTCCAGGCAAGACTTAGAGAAACTCGTTCATGCTTTCATCAGCAGTAGGGTGGACTATTGTAATGGCCTTCTCACCAGCCTTCCCAAAAAGACCATTAGACAGCTGCAGCTCATGCAGAACGCTGCTGCCAGGATTGTGAGCAGAACCAGAAAATATGACCATATCACACCAGTCCTCAGGTCTTTACACTGGCTTCGTTACATTTAGGATCGATTTTAAAGTACTATTACTTGTTTATAAATCACTCAATGAGCTAGGACCTCAATACATCGCAGATATGCTGATTAAATACAAACCCAACAGATCACTCAGATCTTGCAGGATCAAGTCAGTTAGAAATACCAAGAGTTCACTCAAAGCAAGGAGAGTCTGCTTTTAGCTATTATGCCAGCCATAGTTGGAACCAGCTTCCTGAACAGATCAGATTTGCTTTAACAGCACCCACATTCAAATCCAGACTCAAAACGCATCTGTTTAGCTGTGCATTTACTGAATGAGATCTGAGCACTATGTCCGACTGATTGCACCCTCTCTTATCTCTTTATTCTTTTTATAATTGTTTTAGTTTACCTTTCTTATCTTTGGTTATTGTTTGTTTTATATGTTCTTTTGAGTTAAATATGATTAGTGAAAACTGGGTTTGATGGAAAAGTAAGTTTGACAATAAGGTTTGAGTATGTGTAAATCTGTGGAGGGTATGAGTATGGGTTTAACAAGGTGGTTCCTGAGTAAAAATCAGGGAAGTGATTAAAATGGATGTTATGAACATGTTTGAGAAAGAAATGAATGAGAGGTGTTCTAATTAAGATGGTACATGTTTGTAGGCTGTAAAATATTTATTTTTATATCAGACCATTATTGTGGATCTGACCATTTTATTTTCTCTTTTTTATTATTATTTTTATTACTATTATCATCTTTACAACTGTTTTAACTATGCTTGTTTTTAATTTTTTATTCATCCATATAGTATTCTTTTCTCATGCATTTGTTACCACTGGTTTAATTAATTTCTATGTAAAGCACTTTGAATTGCCATTGGGTATGAAATGTGCTATACAAATAAACTTGCCTAGATGCACATTTGCATGGTTTTGGTCTTAAACTTTTTTATATGCCAAGATGACAACAGCTTAAATTGCATTAGAGCAATAGGGAAAGTCTCAATAGTGCCAGAAATCCCATGCGGGATTTGAGGGTGCACAACCTCAGTCACCTTGCAACAGATTTGTAGACAACAGGAGAAAACTAGGCTGCACAGCAGCATATGCTGGACACCGTTTAAGTTTTGGGGAAAGGCAACCTTAGTGGGGTCCTGCAGGAAGAACTCGCAGACAATTAGGAAACTAGAAAGTCATACAAGACCTACAATTAGTCTCATTGAATTTTATTAGGCTTACGGAGAGAAAAAAAAAACAGAAGTCAGGAGTCTTTCAGTATCAATTTGGGGAATCCTCCACAATTACACCTCACTTAGTGTTGTTGAAACCTGTAGCTGGAGTGTGACAAGCAGGAGAAGACAGTTGGGGCTCAAGGAACAAATATTGGCTCCTTATGGATACTGGGATATAAAGGGGTATTTAAATCCAGGAGGCACAAAAGGGTGAGGGCCATAAAAATGTGGGTACATTGGATAACCTGCAAACGGGTTAAACTGGGCAGCAGTGGTTGTAGAAGTTGTAGTTGTTGCAGGTGTAGTTGTTACAAATGGGTTCTTGACATGGTACATATAGGGAGGAAACATAGGGTACCTAGGCAGTTGATGCTGCTGTGCTCCTGGGAAACCTTTAGAAAAGTAATGTGGATAAAACATGGGATAGCGCATTTGCTGGACCGCTTGTTGGTTAGGGTCCCGAGTTGTAGTCGTCGTAGTTGTAGTAGGTGGCGCAGTAGGAGGAACACCATGATAATGTGGATACCACCAGGGTCTCCCAAATGGGAAAGGGTAAAACATTTGTGGACTGTGAGTGGCAGTGGTTGTTGGTGAAGTGGTTGTTGGGGTCAGCGTTGGTTGAGTCACAGGACAAGAAAGAATCACTTCCTGGTCACCATACAGCAAAGGGAGCAGAATGGATGCACCCTGAGGAAGACATGAACCATTAATAGCATACATGTTGAATAAGACCAGTGCACTCAACTAATCATACCTCAGTTTCCCAACAGCTTCCTGTGAACGGCACAGTGACAACCAGTGAACCACCAACAGTCTCCAATGTGAGGGAGCATATAGAACGTACTAGAAGCAGAGGCTGCCATGATCCAGCAACTAAAAGGAAAAACAATGTCAAGCTCACACACCTTAACTTAAATTCAAAGAAAGAAGTGACTTGCCTTTAACTTTGACATTATCTGCTCTGACATCAAGTGAGATGATCATGCCAGAAGGGTAGCAGGAGACTGTAGGGAGGCGAGGACTCATGGGGCAAGACATTTGCACTGGAGCCCCCATAACAACAAGCGGCAGAACATAACTTCCACCCTGTTAAGAGATTTGTGTTATTCATTTAAATAAATTTAAAAAAGGTGGCTGCAAGTAAAGTATGCAAAGCCCACTCACTTAGTTGGAGAAAAGGTACTGTGCACTTTTCTTTGCACACTAACCTGTTGTCTGACATGACAGCCCTGGTATGGAGCAACAAGTGAAACATGCCTCCGTACTCGCTTCAGTGAGAAACCACAGCTGGCTGGCATCTCAGACAAAGGCACCGGTGACTGGTCTCCTAAAGAAGAAAGTGAAAATGTTAAAGTTACAAAAAATAAAAATAAAAAATAAACCCTGCATACACAACTCCAAAACCACTTACCGCGATCCACCAGAAAGCGTGGCATCCTTGATCCTGGAATGTGCAACGTCATTGAATCATTTGCACAGTGCACAGAAGAACCCAGGCGTTGCAGCTTAGCTTTAGCAAGGTGGAACCGCTCTTAAAAAGAATTCCAGTTTAAGTTATTTAAAACTAGGGCCCACTTTAAATTAGGATCTCAAATTACCTTCATTTGACTGGTTTTCATCAGACTGCTGATCTCTCAGATCAGATACTGCACCTTGAGCACCAATTAATAGTTTGCCAAACCGGATTGTGCTTTCAGAGACCGCTCCATAAGCATCACCCATTTCAGAAAAGTCCTCAATGCCAGCACTCAAAGAACGCAACATTATCACAGCCATTGTGAAATGCAAGATACCCCTTGTCCAAGGCATGGTGAGTTTGTTTACGACCCAACCAAATGCCAAAAATGTACTGGAAGAAACTTACCTATGCAAGTTAACAAACTTAATGACACTCACTGTGCTATTTATACTCACTTTTGACTCACTCGCTGATACTGGGTGACCAATCAAATATATTCATCAATCAGCTTGTTGTTTTCACCTGTGCCTCATTAAACTGAGAGTTCACTGTGGGTTAAATTATTCTTTTTGCGTTGTAGGAAAGCATGTCTCTGGCTTGTGTGAATATGGGAGTCTTGAGACAGTAAGACATGTTTTCCTGGAATGTAGAAGGTATAGGGCAGAGAGAAAGGTATTATTTGATAAATTGGCAGGACTTGGAGTTGATACTTTTTCTGTTTTATCTTTTGTTTGGACATAGTGAGTGACAAGCATAAACTGATCTCCTGGTTCTACAATTCCTGCATGATACAGGATTGTATGTAAGAATCTAGTTAAAACTTTGACCTGTGGAGGGCAGTAATACACTCAGTAGTGTTTACACTGCTGGAATCCTATGAAGATGAAGAAACCCCTGCTGCGTCCCAATTCGCATACTTATACTACGACCTAAAAGTATGTATTCTTTTTGTGAATAAAAAGTATATACTTTTGAGTGTGAGGCAAAATAGTATGCCTGTTCTGGGACATACTACGAAGACGTCATAACGGAAGAGACCGTTGTTGCCTAGTTACGCAGTCACGTATACAAAGAAAAACGTTCAACATTTCTATTCCTTCCTATTAGTATAGAGCATTATTAATTACTATTCCCATTGTATATACATCTTTTTTTTCCTTTTCCATTTCATTTACACCACTTGAACATGCATCATGACAGCTTGGAGAGAGAAGCAGCATGTCGTCGTCGGTCTACCAGACGCAGGTGTTTCGTGAGGAGACTGGTGCTGACGTTCCTGTGCAATAATAATGTGTGTAACAATGCAAACTGAAGATAAAATAAGTCAAATTATGTTAAGTAAAAGTAAAGGACTAAACTGAAACAAAGTATTTTTACAATGCACATATACTGGTTTGTATTTATATATAATTTTAAGGTTTAGGCATAAATGTAGGACAGAAGTTGCCTGACGTGGTCATACTCAATTCTAGTCAGAATACGAGTCTGAAACTGCTCCTTTGGGCAGTGATTATGAGGCGTGTTTCAACCCAACCAGGAAAGACATCAATTGGATAGACCTACAACCAATCAGAGCAACGAAGCGACGCATTGTCAAATGTCAACAGAGCTCAACTGCACTGTGTTGCCAAGTCCGCGTTTTTTCCGCGGGTTCTTTTCTATGTCCACGGGTTTAAGCGACTATTATGTGATATATAGACCTTTATATCTAGATATATAGACCTTTATATTTAGACATTGCCAAAATAACACACATTTTACCCCCAAACGCAATTTTTCCCCCGGAGAACCCCCAAGAAGCTATTAAGGCTAGTAGTTGGCACGTTTTGTTGTAAAAACTTGGCAACCCTGTCTGCACGTGCGCTGAAATCAGGCTGGAATACACGATCTTTGCCAGTGTTGTAAAATAATTTAATGATACACAGACTACTTACCCAACATGATCATCATTTCTGAGAGAAATTGTGATGGTAAATGCAGATACAAACAAACTCTCCGTTTAGGATTCAAACAAATATAATCCAAGCCCCTTTGATGATGTGCATGATTACGTTACTGTTTATCATCTGTCCGTCATCGTCTAAAGCCCGCCCTTGATGATTTCATTGGTCCGAACAGTTTCTGTTCGGGGATAATTACTCCTCTATGGAGCAAGGCCAGACCGAATTGCCCGACCTAAAAAATTTGTGGGCGGGGCTAAGTTCGGCTGGCATCCAGGCTAGGACAGAAGTGTTAACATATTACATAAAGACAGGACACTGTACTGGAGCACTTTTTTTTTATTGTTTTGTAGACTGACATCACCCCATACTGTCAGCTGAATGCAACAGTCCCCATCCTGAGGCTGTTTCTGGACCTGGAATCAGACCTCCGCTGGTTAACATCTGCTTATAGCTCTAAAATGTGCAGTTATAGCTGAGAAGAAACACAAAATCCTATGGAAATGGGAGGATTTTCTAAAATTGCTCTAATTTTAGTTATTTTAGCAAAATTCAAATAATCATGCGATACTACGATTTGGGACATACTAATGCTATTTTCGAATACTATTAGTATGGATATTATGTGAATTGGGACGCAGCATGAGGGTGCTTTTCAATATCCCTCCTTGTTTCCTCGCTCCTCCGTCCTCCATCCTATGACCTGGAAACAGATGGAGCTCAGCCATCTTGTTATTATTAATAACGAATTCCAGTTATGGTTAATAACTGGTAATATTAATTAAAATATGGACAAATGTGGTATTTTGTGAAGGCTGAAGCTCACAATATAAATAGTTATCTCTAATGTTCAAGAATCCCGACTAAATCCAGCGGTGTCATCGTTAATTGACGGCGCTTTGAAGTGACGTTAAAGGGAGCGAGGATATATCATGTCACTTGATTCAATTCCTCCGTCCTTGCGTCTTTTCCTCGCGTCCTCCCCTCTCATCCTGAAGGGGCAGGGTTAAGGAGCGAGGAAAGGAATCTAGGGAAGGAAACGTGGATGCACAAATAAGCATTGGGTTACCACAACGGCTATGTGCAGAATCGCATAGTCTTTTGAGTGGATACTTAGGCCAGTGACGGTTGACAAACGCTGCCTGTGAAAACAGTAACGGCCGCGTACTTCTCCCACTCTCCATACGCACTGCTTCTGTGTTGCCATCGCACTACTTGCGCGTGCAGTGTGAATCCGTCGTTAGGGTACATTTACATGACAATGACGTTCTAAAAGCTGAAACTTTTTTTCTTTGTACAG
This sequence comes from Pseudorasbora parva, assembly GCF_024679245.1. Classification (NCBI taxonomy): domain Eukaryota; kingdom Metazoa; phylum Chordata; class Actinopteri; order Cypriniformes; family Gobionidae; genus Pseudorasbora; species Pseudorasbora parva. Next base: position 21,049,354 of record NC_090193.1, on the reverse strand, counting down.
GTGACAACGTTATCAAAGCAATCCCCGTTCACATGAATCCATGAAAACAACTAATAACACTGTATTATGCCTGCCAGACAATTAGTTGGCAATGCCACCTTGTAAAGAAAGACGCACACATTAGCCACATCATTATTGCAAGGTGGGTGATTCTGATTGGCTTGGAGAAAATAAGTCATGATAAATTTCCACACATTGTCAGTTAATCAAATTCACATGTCCATAACTTGTTGACACTTTCACCCCAGAATTAGTATAGAGACCTTCCAGATCTGGGGCCTATTGCACAAAACTAGGATATCTTGTTGATCTTGTCATCTGTATGCAAAAATTAGTACTTCGCTGTCGTGCAAACATACTCTGAAGGCACACTCACACAAAGAACGATAACGAAAGCGGATATTATATTATATTAGCGGATAAATTTAGCCAGGATCCGCAAGATATCACGGCCTTATCCTAGTTTTTTGCAATAGGCCCCTGGAGCAGGCGACAGCTTGCTCAGAACAACAAGTCCACCCATCTCTTAGAATACCCATAATCCACCTCCAATATGGATCTGTAACACAGAATATTGCATACATACACAGATACATTCTCTCTAAGGTTGGAGTTGATTAAGCTCTAGTTCTACACACCCTGACGAAGGCATGTAAAGCCGCAACGCGTAGGTGTCTCTGTCACCAATTTTTTAAATGTTTAAGCCATGAAAAAATAAAGGCTTTTTAACTTTCTCAATATACCCATCGAGTGCCTTGGACTACTTTTGCATTTAAACTTAATTATCCTACACAACCAAAGAGCACCGAGATCTTACACCCTGTGCAGCACTTCCTGCATTCCTTTGCATTGATAAGCTCTAGTTCTAATTAGAATGTTCCCCAAAACATACTGATAACATGTGCTTTCTCTCAGTGAGGGATACAGACATTAGTACTGGCAATATTTATCTTGATTCTTTAGTGTTTCAGTAAAAGGAAATATAAAATGTATAAAATATAATAGAAATTAAAGACTAACCCATATTTCATCTCTGGAAGCCGGGCTTAGTGAGCAAGCACTGTTACTGCACTCCTGATATGTTAGGAGTGAGTGATACCTCCAAAATCCAAAACACACAACAAGAAGTTCTGCTATCAAGTGTTTAGTGACACATTACACACATATCTACAGCTAGACCTTCAGTCACCACTCGGAGACCAAATATACACTTTAGAAAACAAGAACTAATCAAAGCAAAATCATAACTGGAAAGTATCATTAAAAGTATAATGATTAAGGCTTTGAATATTGAAGGGGGGAGTGGGCCGACACCCTTGCCTCTTCATCATATGCATCTTCATCATATGCATCTTATCCTTTTGAATGATTTTTAATAACCTCATGAATTAAATAATCAGTTATTATCCTTTCAAAATAATGAATTACTGACAATCAATTTTATTTGATCATTAATACATTTAACTATTATTTAATATGATTTTGACTCTATGTCTGCTGTATGGTGTCTAATTTGCTTTCCAGAGACGGTGTGACAAAGGCAGTCTGACCGCTATCTATGTGCCCTGACATAGATAGCCTGACCTCTATCTCTGGGTCATGACCAACAGGACCTTGGAGAGAAAGTTAGAACTTCCAAGAGGTGAATCCTGCCTGTTGTTAGTAACCCCAGGACAGGAAGGGGTGGGAGGATTTGAGTCTCCCAATTGTGATTTCTTCCCATCTATATAGTGTGATTTTTCCCATAGAAGTACATTTTTGTCTATATATTTCTTTATATTTCTTTATAGAATGAGGTAGATGACATTAGTCATACTTTTCTTTCTGGAGATTCGTTTGTCTGTGGTGTTGATATCTTGTTCTGTTGATAAGCTCACTGCTGCGCTAACCTTGGAGGAGAGATGTGCCCTAGAGTCTTGTGTGTGTGTGTTACATGTTCTGTGCAGGTCTATGGAATGGATTGGACCGCTTTTCTCACACCCTAGACCTCTTGGCGTCTTTCTAGGACTCCCCTGAAGTCAACACTACCCCAATCTTGGGGTTGTCTGATGTATACATCCTGATTAACAACAACAACATCTCCTATATATTCTCGTGTGACACATTGTTTAGACTTTATGCCAATCAGTAATATTCCACGTGTTTGTAATGATGTAAATCATGCCCTTGAAATTGGTATAACTGGTGTGGTAATTTTGTGTAGAGTAGAGTCTGGCCTGACACCACCCTGAGAGACTCTGAAGCTGACTCTACTGATGAAACTGCAAACTATTCTTCAGTAAAATTCTCTCTGATGATTGAACATCCTGACTCCTGGTCTTCATTTTGCATATCTGGTCTATGGGTCAAAACTGTAACCCCTAACAATACGAATTTAGTTTGGATATATACAGGTATATTGAAGTGGCAGTAGATTTCAGAATCCACCATTTACTCTTGACTTTAAACTTTAAAGTAATAAAGTAGAAGTAGACATTAGGTTACCTATAACCCTTTCAGTACAGAAGAGTAAAAAAATATTTTGGCAGTATAAAATAACCCCCCAAACCGCTGACAATATCAAATCAAAGTGATTTTTAGTGTATATAAACTGCATTGGCAAAATTATCAGAGATAGGGTCTAAACCTTAAAGGGCGTGGTGATGGGAGGAAAAATATGAGATGGGAGGACAAATACATTTTAATGCTCCCCCAAGAAACTTTGTACACTCTCAAAACCTATGAACGCAAAAAACTCTGCTACCCAGAGCTCTTAATCATCACCACACTCCAAAACTCTGTCTGAACTTCGCCGTAGAAAACTTCCTGGAGTCCGCGCAGTGGCACCACAGAGATGCCTGTCGCGTAGCAGCTAACGCCATCCAGGATCCAGCTCTTAACCCCGCAAAACCAACTATTTGTCCCTCTGAAGACAACAACTGACCACCAGCCGAGCAACACCGTGCTAAGAGGAACCCATGCTCGTAGGAGCATTCAAACGCAAGTACATGACTCTTCATTCTGGCTGAACTGGTAAAATCATATCTAAGCGTGCAAACTAAGGTTGACCTGCTAGTATATTGAATCTCAGGTTGTGGTTAAGAAATCATTGGGACTTCACTCCTTTCCATTAACAAACCTCCCTTTCCCAGTAACTGTATGAATGTGTGTTTTTGTTAGTTTCTGTGTGTTTAGAATAGTTCAATAAACTTTTGTTTACCTTTTTCATCTATACAAGTGTCTTTGGCTATGTGTTTATAAGTTACTGTCTCAAACTGATCGATTGTGTTACCTAAGCTCACAAACAGTGAACATAAAATTGATATTATTGCCGTTGTAATAGGTAATATCCCGATTCAGGATTGATAATGTACTCTAATTTCAACCTATCGCTGGATGAATAGTTGATAAAGTGTTAAATATTAATTTTGAATCATTTTATATGTATCATGGTTCCTTTTACTGTACTTTAATACCCCTTTGAGGTATTTTATCCAAATCATTTCCTACACAGGTGTCCAACAACATGAGGGTGAGTAATTAATGAAATAATTTTCATTTTTGGGTGAATTAACCCTTTAAATAAGCCACATACCCTCTATGTAGTAGTGTGTCGTTCATGAACGAGTCGTTAATTTTGAACGAATCTTTAATATGACTCGAGACTACCGTGTTGTCTCAGAGAGTGATTCGTTCATTTTGTGTTGACCGCGCATGCGCATTAAGCAACATATGGGTTCTGAGTCTTTTATTCTTCCTGTCAGTTTATGTTGTCAGAAGCAGAAACAGAAAAGATTAGTTCTTTCAAGTTCGGGATCGGCTTAAAAAATTAATAAAAATATTAAAAACTTAAATAAAAAAATAAAAAAGTGAATGAAATATGCATGAATCCAAAATACATAGTTCATTTCACATTTTTTTACTTATTTTTATTCATTAATAACACAAGGACAACAAAGTTATATAACTCAATAGAGAAAAATACAGTTGAGTCAAAAATTAATAGTCTAATTAAATTTGTGATGTTAGACTTGAATAGTCAATATATTTCCCGTGTTTGTATATTTCTGATATTAACTGAGAATTATATAAAATAAGAATAAAAAACTACATGCTTGTTACTAAAAAGGTTGTTAACTAGTGTTCAATACAGTGACAAGTCACATGAAAAAAGAATGAATGACTCAAACCCGAAAGAACTAATCTTTTTGTTTCCGTTACTGACAGCATAGACTCTATGGGACTGACAGGAAGAACAAAACTCAAACCCGGCCGAACCTGTACTCGAGAGACTCAAAAGATTAACTACTCATTTTTGTTTCTGGACCCGTGTCACACGATCCGGGCAGCCAAGCCCCAGATCTGATCAGAATCAGACAAGTCGACAAGAACGTCTTGGAGTTTGAAGACACGAGAGGCAGAGAACAAACGTGATAAATATGAAGTTGCAAAAGAAAGAATGTCTCGGCTCAGGAGGTGAGGTGAACTAACAGAGTTAGACTGCAATAGCCTGACCCAACAAATAATCAATTAAACATTTCAGTTTCTTATAATTTGGCTTTGGTTGCAGTACCCTGTAGTTTTACAGATGTAATCAACAGTCACAAGTACTTTGTGTTGGGCTATTTAACATGTTTTAATTATATTTTGCTGAAATGAACGAAATGACTCAGAAAAGATGTGTTAATTTTGCTGAACAAGACAGAGCCAAGGCCATAAAATGAGCCGGACGTCCCACTACTACTATGTATATATCAGAATAATTTAACAGCGTTTCAATTCTAGGGCACCTTTAAGCAAAGAATTGCATTTGAGGCAAGTCTCAAGAGTGTCAAAAAAAAAAAAAAAAGTTTTGAAATGAGGGTACACTAAAACCACTCATCACCTGGCGATAGATTTGTAGACAACAGTAGAACACTAGAATGCACGTGCCTGAACCCGGTTAAGCTTTTTTTTTGTAGAACTTAACCTTAGTCCCTGCAGGAGGAACAGCCCAATGCAATTAAAACAAGAAAAACCAAGAGCTACAATGGTCTCATTGAGTTTTATTAGGCTTATGAAGCTAAAAAAGGAAAGACACCAGAAGTATCATATGAGTGTTCCAATAGCGATTTAGGAAATCCTCCACAACTACTCCTTGCTTGGTGTCAGCAAGACTGTAGATGGAGTGTAAGCCAGACAAGGAGTTGGGGCTGCAGGGACAAAGAATGGCTCCTTATTAATACTGGGACATAAAAGGGTAGTTATAACCATGATGCAAAGGTCGAGGGCCATAAAACCTTTGGGATGCTGGATTAAATGGGGGTGGATTAAACGGGTTAAAAGGGGGTTCATAGGTTGTGGCAGCTAAAGTGGTTTCAGAAGTTGTAGTCGTGGCCGTTGTTGCAGAAGTTGTAACTGTGGAAGTTGTTGCAGGTGTGGTTGTTACAAATGGGTTCTTGACGTGGTACATATAGGGAGGAAACATTGGGTACCTAGGCAGATGAGGCTGTGGTGCTCCTGGAAAACCTTTAGAACCAAAGTAATGTGGATGAAACATGGGATAGTGCATTTGCTGGATCATTTGTTGGCCAGGGGCTTGAGTTGTAGTCGTCGTAGGTGGCACAGTAGGAGGCACATGATAATATGGATTAAACCACCAGGGTCTCCCAAATGGGAAAGGGTAAAACATTTGTTGACCGTTAGTTGGGTTCTGGGTCACAGAAACAGTAGGGGCAATGGTTGTTGGTGAAGTGGTTATTGGGGTCAGCGTTGGTTGAGTCACAGGACAAGAAAGAATCACTTCCAGGTCACCATACAGCAAAGGGAGCCGCATGGACGCACCCTGAGGAAGACATGAACCATTAATAGCATACATGTTGAATAAGACGAGTGCACTCAACTAATCATACCTCAGTTACCCAACAGCTTCCTGTGAACGGCGCAGTGACAACCAGTGAACCACCAACATACTCCAATGAGAGTGAGCATATAGAACGTACTAGAAGCAGAGGCTGCCATGATCCAGCAACTAAAAGGAAAAAAAATGTCAAGCTCACACACCTTAAATTCAAAGAATAAAGTGACTTGCCTTTAATTTTGACATCATCTGCTCTGCCATCAAGTGAGATGATCATGCCAGAAGGGTAACAGGAGACTGTAGGGAGACGAGGACTCATGGGGCAAGACATTTGCACTGGAGCCCCCATAACAACAAGTGGCAGAACATAACTTCCACCCTGTTAGGAGATTTAGAAAACAATATATTAAAGCTGCAAACAGCAATGACAAGCCCAAGCTGGTGGCACTGCCACCCTGGTGGCTTCAGGGCAACGGTGCATTTAAACAGGTATATATTTTTCCAAATATTCTCAGTATGCACTCATATGCCACATTTACCACAGCAGCTGGTGCCACTATGACCACAAACCACACTAATGTAATTTAAATATAGATTATATTTTGATGTCATGGGGATATAATAGGTCACTTTCAAATATGTGCAAAGTTATCTTTTGCAGCTCAATTGTGCAAGTCCAGTTCAGAGTCTTTATATTTTTATTAAACTACGTAAAACTATTGTTAGTGCCCTATCCAAATGAAGCTGAATTAACCACATTATCAGCACCAGTTGGTACAGCCATGACCACAAAACTGAGCAGAGATACAGTGCACTAATCTTTACATTGGTACACTGACCTGTCGTCCGACATGACAGCCCTGGTATGGAGCAACAAGCGAAACAGATCTGCGTGCTCGCTTCAGTGAGAAACCACAGCTGGCTGGCACCTCAGACAAAGGGACTGGTGACTGGTCTCCTGATGGGGAAAAATGTTAGGTGTAGGAAATGAGGGAACCCCCCGCCAAAAAAAAAAAAAGCCCCATATAAAACCACTTACCTCGATCCACCAGAAAGCGTGGCATCCTCAATCCTGGAATGTGCAAGGTCATTGAATCATTTCCACAGTGCACAGAAGAACCCATTCGGTGCAGCTTAGCTTTAGCAAAGTAGAACCGCTCTTTTAATAAAAAAAAATAATAATAGGGTGAGGTTAAGTTGTAGCTCCCAATTAAATTAGGATCTCAAATTACCTTCATTTGACCGGTATTCATCAGACTGTTCTGCTGATCTCAGATCAGATACTGCACCTTGAGCACCAATTAAAAGTTTGCCAAAACGGACTGGACTTTCAGAGACTGCTCCATAAGCATCACCCATTTCAGAAAAGGCCTCAAGGCCAGCTCTTGAAGAAGAACTCAACATTATCACAGCCATTGTGAAATACAAGATGCCATTTGTCCAAGGCATGGTGAGCTTGCTGTACTACCCAAAACAAATGCCAAATAAAAAATGCCACTGTTACTGTAAGAAACTTTACTCACTGTGCTATTTATACTCACTTTTGACTCACTCACTGATACTGCCAGACCAATCAAATCTATTCCTCAATCAGCTTGTTGTTTTCACCTGTGCCTCATTAAATTGGGAGTTACTCTATCATAGCTATCAAAATCAAGTGTTTTGTATTTTGCGTACGTGAGTTTTTGTTGTAGATGTCTATATATATATATAAAAAAGTGTACTGTGCTAATTAATTGAGATTTCTTACAGCTCTTACAGGTTGTTGGCCTTGTCTGTTTCGTTGCTTCTATTGCTCTCCCCTTTTTTGTAAGTCGCTTTGGATAAAAGTGTCTGCTAAATGATTAAATGTAAATGTAAGTTACCACAAGGGCTGTGTGCAGAATCGCATACTCTCTTGAGTGGATACTTAGGGTACTTTTAAATGACAATGATGTACTAAAAGCAGACATGTTTTTTCTTTGTACAGATGAACACGTTATCAAAGCAATCCCTGTTCACACGGCTCCATGAAAACGACTAATAACACTGTATTATGCCTGACAGACAAATAATTGGCAATGTCACCTTGTAAAGAAAGAAGCACATATGCATTATTCTACAATGTACTCGATCCAAATAGACATAGACTGTGATGGTATTTTTTATTCAGTTTTTATTTACAACTAACATTTCTTTTTCTTGCAGCCAGGATTTGAAACCTAAATGTCCCCAAACTTTGGGCAGAAGTCAGTGTGTCTGAGAGAACTTTGATCAACAACAAAAAAATCTTGATCACAGCCAAAGGGTGGCTTTCAGAAACAAAAACAAAAATTTAATACAATTTTAAACTGGGTCAAACATCTATGTCTATTATACACACATTTATATTATTATTTTGTTCTTGATTAGTTTAACCATTAAAGTAATAAAGTAGAAGTAGACATTAGGATACCTCTAAGCTTTTTCAGCAGTAAAGTAAAAAAGATTTTGGCAGTGTAAAATAATCCACCAAACAACTGTCAATATAAAACACAAATAATACACTTATTTTTAAAGTGTTTTTACTGTATATAAATTACATTGGAACAATCATAAGAGATGAAGTAGTTTCAAACATTTGCATCACATCATGGGCTACAGAAACTTAAAGGGAGGGAGGAAAAATAAATCGCAATGCTTTTGCATTCTCTTGTGAACATTTTGTGATCCCCCAAGAAACTTTGTATTCAATCTCAAAACCTTAGAGCTCTTTGCATATGAACGCAAAGTTTCTTGGGGGATGCAAAACTTTTTAAAGAGAATGCATGTAGTGAGTGTGAAATGAGTGGAGCAGCGGTATCAAGGCCCTGTCCACACTCCCGCAGAATCAGTTTGCACAGTTTACTGCAGAACAGCTCATGTAGGTGTGAAATAAACAGTTATGGAAATGTAGAAATTAGAGTTCAAGCTCCAATCTTCTCTCGAAAATCCTGAAAAAAGTCAGCTGGTGCCTCAGTGACTACTTGCCTCAGGAAAGCTGTCAATCATGATGCCCCCACTCCCGATTTTATAGCATCATATGACTAACTAAAACAACTCGGTTACTAACGTAACCTCAGTTTCCTGAGAGACGGGAACGAGTATTGCAAGTTATCTTGCGCTTATGGGAAAACTCCTTTTCTTGGGAATATTGAAGCCAAAAATTATCCTTAATTTTTATTTATGTAAAACGCAGTGCAGCTGCACACCAAACCCAGGCAGAGCATAATATTGCGCTGATTGGCTGTGCTGCGGCAACTGCACAAACCTATGGCGAGGTGGCTGAGGTGTGCGAATCAATCCTGCCCTAGTGCGTGAACTCCTGCCAGAATGGTCGTGGCCTATGACTATAAAAGCCCATGTTACGCCATAGGATGTCAGGTTCAATCAACTGAAGCGATCCCCTGATCGAAGTGCAATAGCATGGAATGTTAAAGTGGGGGTGAAATGCTGTTTCATGCATACTGAGCTTTTTACACTGTTAAAGACTTGGATTCCTATCCTAAACATAGACAAAGTTTCAAACACTAAGTTGGACGTTTGATGGTCAAAGTATTTAGACACAGAAATACTCCTTCCTGTTTCTCACAAGTTTCGGAGAGTTTTTTTCAAGTATGGGTCCGTTTGACGTTGACAGAGCGGAAGGTCCTTGTATGGGCCGTACGGGCTCTTCTCCCTGAAGGGTGCGCGCGCACGTGACTGAGGCGAAAGAGCAAATGCACACCCATAAACACTGCTCTCAAGGTGACGATTCATTCGTTCGTGCAACACTTATGTCGCGCCGCGCTCCACTTTATTCCTATGGGTGACATCAAACGACTTTAATGCGCCGGCAGAGCATTCCGGGAAGGCATCGCTGCATTTGAACCGATTTGAACGCAGAAATGACGAGAAGCTTCACATCACGCTTCGGTCGTGTCGCAATAGTGGATCTCCACGGTCACTGCTGTCACAGGACTTCACCAAATCAATAAGAAGTGTGTTTTTGACGGAGCGGTCCCAGCGATAAAGGTTCACGGTCCTGCTTTGGAAGCAGGCGGTGAGTAAAACTGCTTCAAATGTCTATGTTGGCTATCGTCGCGTAAGTAAACATCAGTACACAACACGATCGTGTATAACTTACGTTAGTTAATTTATCAATGGAGCATGCGATGTATGGTGTGTGTTTACATACATTTGTTTAGCTGACTAATTTGTCAGTTTGTTTATTGTAAAACCACCCAAATATAAAGCTAGGGGACGTTCTCACAAATTCTGCTTCGTCATTCAAATGCGCTAACGTTACTCCATAGTTTTTTATACACTATCTGACATGAAAAACCGTTTTGCTTGCTACTGCTAAGGTTTAGTCGCATACAATAGTCCATAAACCAAATCATGTCAACATAAACCACGAGTAAACGCACACAACTGTTGACAGGCCACTAAATACAGTAACTTACATTCCGGATCTGATTCTGGATCATATCTGTATTAGTTGAATCTGATTGATAGCCATTTATTAGAGTAACGTTTTCTTTTCCACACTTGAGGATGACAGCTTTCAGCAATCTCTCGTGCTGTAGCTGCGCGCTCGTCATTCTTTAGCTCCGCCCACACAATACTCCTCCAGGTGCTCGTTTTTTTCCGGAAAGACTTGGTACAGCCTATCTTTCTCTTATAAATATAATAAAACTAAAGACTTTTCAGAGATATGAAGGATGCAATACTACTCTATAGGTACTCACGATTGACTGAAACTGAGTGTTTCACCCCCCCCTTTAAGCAATACTCATTCCCTTCTCTCAGGGAACAGATACGTTAGTAACTGAGTCATTCCCTTTTGAGAGTACTCTCGTATTGCGGAAGTTAGCTTATACTTGCACAGGCAAGCAGTCCAAAAAGCCAGGAGAGACAGGCAAAAGGGTAATCCACGGAAAAGGCAAATAGTCCAAGACCAAGAGACAAAAAAAATAAGAACCCAGGGAGAATTTTCATAAATGCAGTGTTACACAAAACAAGACTTTGCAAGTAATGACAGAATGAAGAAGGTATACAGGTCCTGCTCAAAAAAATGAGTATTCTGATAAAGTTCATTATTTTTCATAATGTAATGATAAAAAATTAAACTTTCATATATTTTAGATTCATTGCACACCAACTGAAATATTTCAGGTCTTTTATTGATTTAATTTGATTGATTGATTGAGGCATACAGCGCATGAAACCCCAAAGTTCCTGTCTAAAAAAAAGTGTCTTTAATACAAAAAAAGTCAACATTCAAATTATTATGTTCAGTTTTGCACTCAATACTTGATCGGGAATCCTTTTGTAGAAATGACTGCTTCAATGCGGCGTGGCATGGAGGCGATCAGCCTGTGGCACTGCTGAGGTGTTATGGAGGCCCAGGATGCTTTGATAGCGGCCTTAAGCTCATCCAGAGTGTTGGGTCTTGCGTCTCTCAACTTTCTCTTCACAATATCCCACAGATTCTCTATGGGGTTCAGGTCAGGAGAGTTGGCAGGCCAGTTGAGGACAGTAATACCATGGTCAGTAAACCATTTACCAGTGGTTTTTGCACTGTGAGCAGGTGGCAGGTCGTGCTGAAAAAACAAATCTTCATCTCCATAAAGCTTTTTTCAGCTTTTTTCAGCAGATGGAAGCCTGAAGTGCTCCAAAATCTCCTGATAGCTCGCTGCATTGACCCTGCCCTTGATAAAAAAAAACTGTGGACCAACACCAGCAGCTGACATGGCACCCCAGACCATCACTGACTGTGGGTACTTGACACTGGACTTTCCTTCTCCCCAGTCTTCTTCCAGACTCTGGCACCTTGAATTCCGAATGACATGCAAAATTTGCTTTCATCTGAAAAAAGTACTTTGGACCTCTGAGCAACAGTCCAGTGCTGCTTCTCTGTAGCCCAAAGTGGCTTGACCTGGGGAATGCGGCACCTGTAGCCCATTTCCTGCACACGCCTGTGCACGGTGGCTCTGGATGTTTCTACTCCAGACTCAGTCCACTGCTTCCGCAGGTCCCCCAAGGTCTGGAATCAGTCCATCTCCACAATCTTCCTCAGGGTCCAGTCACCTCTTCTCGTTGTGTAGCGTTTTTTTCCACACTTTTTCCTTCCCACAGACTTCCCACTGAGGTGCCTTGATACAGCACTCTGGGAACAGCCTATTCATTCAGAAATTTCTTTCTGTGTCTAACCCTCTCGCTTGAGGGATTTAATGATGGCCTTCTGGACAGGGTCGGGTCGGCAGTCTTACCCATGATTGCGGTTTTGAGTAATGAACCAGGCTGGGAGTTTTTAAAAGCCTCAGGAATCTTTTGCAGGTGTTTAGAGTTAATTAGTTGATTCAGATGATTAGGTTAATAGCTCGTTTAGAGAACCTTTTCATGATGTTTTCATGAGCTGTATGCCAAAATCATCAGTAGTAAAACAATAAAAGACCTGAAATATTTCAGTTGGTGTGCAATGAATCTAAAATATATGAAAGTTTAATTTTTATCATTACATTATGGAAAATAATGAACTTTATCACAATATGCTAATTTTTTTAGAAGGACCTATATACTGGACCAACTATTTCCATGTCTCTGCATTGGGCTTTCTAGACACTTTGGTTTCACTTTTCAGGCGCTTTTCAGGCGCTCAACCAAACATTATAGTTTGGATCAGAACTCAACACTACCAATCAGTGCATTTACATACACTTACATGGTTTCTTCACACAAACATTTAGCGCCTTGTGACTAAACAAAGGGTGCCACTGTGAGTGTGCACACCGACGCGCAACACGGCAGATGTAAAAGCGCAATTTAAAAAGAAACTCAGGATCTTTGTTTTTTATTTGGCTCGCGGTGTTAAAAACTGCCCAACCAAAGACACTGCTGCTTTTGTTCACATGCCTGGAGTTGAAGTTAAACAACTTTGTGCCGCTTTAGCACAAAACCATCTTGCTGAGCACACTAATGCAGATCAAATAGGATTAGATGGTGAGTTTCCATCAAACCTTATTTGATCTGCTGTTAGGTAGTGAATTTGCACGTTCACACTGCGCATTGTCAGTGGAAGCTGCTTAGGGATGAACATGTCAAAAAACACTGGCACAAGGCTTAAGGCAAACCCGGTATTGATGTTCATCACTTAGTCAAATTATATCCAGTAGGTCCATAAAGCTTTTTTTTTACGTAAGAATTAAAACAATGGCTGGTAACATGCATAATGCATGCCTACCTGAGTGTGGTATAACCATACTGAATAGCAAATAATCAGATTGAAAATCAAAACACATGTATCTAGGTTTGCTCATGCAGTGTAAGCATCTTGTGGTAATTAAGACATTACTCTGATTACAGTCGCAATATTGGTGCACATAAATGTAATAATTGAACAGTTACATGCCCTCAATGCAAATATGGAAAAACTGTTTAAACTTTACCTTGAGTACATGCAATACGTCAAGCTAATGTAGAAACCATAAAGTCACAGTAACCTGTGATAAATGCTTTTAAAGTAATCGCCTTAAGTCACATTACTGCTGACTAAAGTACACATTTGCACAGACATACAAGACATCAAGTCTGAAAAAATAAATAAGTTTGAGTGCAAATATGGCAACAGAGCTTAAATTGCATTAGAGCAATAGGGAAAGTCTCAATAGTGCCAGAAATCCCATGTGGGATTTGAGGGTGCACAACCTCAGTCACCTTGCAACAGATTTGTAGACAACAGGAGAAAACTAGGCTGCACAGCAGCATATGCTGGACACCGTTTAAGTTTTGGGAAAAGTCAACCTTATTGGGGTCCTGCAGGAGGAACTAGCAGACAATTAGGAAACTAGAAAGTCATACAAGAAAAACAAAAGCTACAATTAGTCTCATTGAATTTTATTAGGCTTACGAGGAAAGACACCAGAAGTCACAAGTGTTTCAGTATCAAGTTGGGGAATCCTCCACAATTACACCTTCACTTAGTGTTGGTGAAACCTGTAGCTGAGTGTGACAAGCAGGAGAAAACAGTTGGGGCTACAGGGAACAAACAGGCTCCTTATGGATACTGGGATATAAAGGGGTATTTAAATCCATGAGGCACAAAAGGGTGAGGGCCATAAAACTTTGGGTACATTAGATAACCTGCAAACGGGTTAAACTGGGCAGCAGTGGTTGTAGAAGTTGTAGTTGTTGTTGCAGGTGTGGTTGTTACAAATGGGTTCTTGACATGGTACATATAGGGAGGAAACATTAGATAACCTGCAAAGGGGTTAAACTGGGCAGCAGTGGTTGCAGAAGTTGTAGTTGTTGTAGGAGGTGTGGTTGTTACAAATGGGTTCTTGACATGGTACATATATGGAGGAAACACAGGGTACTTAGGCAGTTGAGGCTGCTGTGCTCCTGGGAAACCTTTAGAAAAGTAATGTGGATGAAACATGGGATAGTGCATTTGCTGGAACATTTGTTGGCCAGGGGCTTGAGAAGTCGTTGTTGGTGTCGTCGTTGTAGGTGGCGCAGTTGGAGGAACACCATGATAGTGTGGATGCCACCAGGGGCTCCCAATCGGAAAAGGGTAAAATATTTGTTGACCGTGAGTGGTTGTTGGTGAAGTGGTTGTTGGGGTCAGCGTTGGTTGAGTCACAGGACAAGAAAGAATCACTTCCTGGTCACCATACAGCAAAGGGAGCAGAATGGATGCACCCTGAGGAAGACATGAACCATTAATAGCTTACATGTTGAATAAGACCAGTGCACTCAACTAATCATACCTCAGTTTCCCAACAGCTTCCTGTGAACGGCACAGTGACAACCAGTGAACCACCAACAGACTCCAATGTGAGTGAGCATATAGAACGTACTAGAAGCAGAGGCTGCCATGATCCAGCAACTAAAAGGAAAAACAATGTCAAGCTCACACACCTTAACTTAAATTCAAAGAAAAAGTGACTTGCCTTTAACTTTGACATTATCTGCTCTGACATCAAGTGAGATGATCATGCCAGAAGGGTAGCAGGAGACTGTAGGGAGACGAGGACTCATGGGGCAAGACATTTGCACTGGAGCCCCCATAACAACAAGTGGCAGAACATAACTTCCACCCTGTTAGGAGATTTGTGTTATTTTTTTTAAACAGTGGATGCAAGTAGAGTATGCAAAGCCCACTCACTTAGTTGGAGAAGAGCTACTGTGCACTTTTCTTTGCACACTAACCTGTTGTCTGACATGACAGCCCTGGTATGGAGCAACAAGTGAAACATGCCTGCGTACTCTCTTCAGTGAGAAACCACAGCTGGCTGGCATCTCAGACAAAGGCACTGGTGACTGGTCTCCTGATGAAAGTTAAAATGTTAAAGTTACAAAAAAAAAAAAAAAAAAAAAAAAAACTCCTGCATACACAACTCCAAAACCACTTACCACGATCCACCAAAAAGTGTGGCATCCTTAATCCTGGAATGCGCAAGGTCATTGAATCATTTGCACAGTGCACAGAAGAACCCAGGCGTTGCAGCTTAGCTTTAGCAAGGTGGAAACGCTCTTAAAAAGAGTTCAAGTTAAGTTGTAGTTCCTATTTAAAACTATGGCCCACTTTAAATTAGGATCTCAAATTACCTTCATTTGACTGGTATTCATCAGACTGTTCTGCTGATCTCAGATCAGATACTGCACCTTGAGCACCAATTAATAGTTTGCCAAACCGGATTGTGCTTTCAGAGACCGCTCCATAAGCATCACCCATTTCAGAAAAGGCCTCAAGGCCAGCACTCAAAGAAATCAACATTATCACAGCCATTGTGAAATGCAAGATGCCCCTTGTCCAAGGCATGGTGAGTTTGTTTGCGGCCCAATCAAATGTGAAAAACACACTGGAAGAAACTTACCTATGCAAGTTAGCAAACTTAATGACACTCACTGTGCTATTTATACTCACTTTTGACTCACTCGCTGATACTGGCTGACCAATCAAATCTATTCATCAATCAGCTTGTTGTTTTCACCTGTGCCTCATTAAACTGAGAGTTCACTGTGGGTTAAATTATTCTTTTTGCGTTGTAGGAAAGCATGTCTCTGGCTTGTGTGAATATGGGAGTCTTGAGACAGTAAGACATGTTTTCCTGGAATGTAGAAGGTATAGGGCAGAGAGAAAGGTATTATTTGATAAATTGGCAGGACTTGGAGTTGAGGCTTTTTCTGTTTTATCTGTTTTATTTGATTGACATTGTAATATAGAGATTTTGTGTGTATTTTCAGTGATCTCAGCATGAGAGAGGGAAGGAATTGGGGGAGAGGGAGTCAACAGGGAAAGATGTAAATTAGCTGATAGTGAGGTGAGACTTGCGTCTCCAGTGGTGTGAGGGACAGTTCAGATGTTAATTTCCTTTATTTTCTCAGAGAGTCCTTGTTCTTGGTTCAGACATTTCGGCATATACTAGTTTTTTCAGTCTTACAGATATATACAGGTATATTGAAGTGGCAGTGGATTTCAGAATCCACCATTTACTCTTGACTTTAAAGTAATAAAGTAGAAGTAGACATTAGGTTACCTATAACCCTTTCAGTACAGAAAAGTAAAAAAATATTTTGACAGAATAAAATAATCCCCCAAACCGCTGACAATATCAAATCAAAGTGTTTTTTAGTGTATATAAACTGCATTGGCAACATTATCAGAGATAGGGAATAAACCTTAAAGGGCGTGGTGATGGGAGGAAAAATATGAGATGGGAGGACAAATACATTTTAATGCTCCCCCAAGAAGCTTTGTACACTCTCAAAACCTATGAACGCAAAGTTTCTTGGATGAGACCGCACTTTTGCAAGAGAATGCAGAAGGATTCAAATATATAACTTTCCCCCAAAACAATAATAATAGTAATAAATAAAAATTACTGGCATCATTGGATTATTTTCTTTTTCTTTTTTATCTTGCCTCTGAATTATATTTGGACAAAGAATTTAATCAACATCACAGCATGTATTTTCATGAATCATGCATTGTGGGGGGAAAAGCTGTGAACGATGAATTCATCCATGAAATGCTTGTGCCTCAATATCTCCACAGTCCTCTTCAATTGGGTTTTGGTCATAAACTTTCTTTCTTCAAGAGGAAACTCATCAATTGGATTCAAAAAAGGAGAAAATTCTGGAAGGAATATTGAATGATGATGATGATGATGATGATGATGATGATGATGATGATGATGATGATGATGATGATGATGATTTAATTGAGGGAGTCTAAAAAAATGTAGGAGTCTTTTGGTGTTTAGACATCATTGTGTACCACCAGTAGTTGAAATTGTGTGGCAGTGTGACTCTTCATTGACCTGGGACATTGATAGCCAATCACATTTCTCTAGCACATTGTTGTGAAGATCAAAGCCAGTTCCATCAATAAAGTACTCATAATGAGTTGCACTGCTAACTCCAAAAAGAACACAAAGTAGTTTGTTTTTGTTAATGGCATTGATGGCAAAGTTGATACTGTAACTGTGAAACTGTAATTGAAAACATAGCAACTAATTTGTGCAACTGAGAATTTAACAAATAACATAATTTAGTTTGTTGCGTTAGGAAAAATGGACCACTGACATGGTCATGGCCTGACACCACCAAGACCCCCCAAAATAATAATAAAAGAAAGTAATTTGATTACGTAACTCAAGTTACTTGTAATGCATTACGCATAATAAAACCCGCTCCAGATCAGGTTAGCTGTGTAGTGTAAGTTACCATGGTCATGAACACTAATAAAAACCAATACACCTTCTTGAGCCCAACAAACTATAGTTTGCTCAAACTTTGATCTCAAATTAATCCCAGCTTTGTGCAACAGGCCACTGATGAACAACTTGCAACGAAAAGAGAGAAGGAGAAGGAATGGGCAAAGTCCCGAATTTACATCGGAAAAGCCTTCGTAAGGGGGCGAGAACTTCGTAAGGGGGTGTTAGAAGGACTTCCAATCCTGACTGTTTCAGAAAGCACAGATGGGGAGGAGGAGGAGGAAGAAGAGGGAGGGTCAAGCTAGCCTCTGACACTTCGAACATCAACAAGAAGTAATTCCACCCGGGATCGCTTAGTGCACCTTTAAGATATGTCAGTGCAAGTTGCTTTTAGTTAAAACAGCTCAAACATGCATTTCAGTCTGGGACTATAGACCTTGTCTGTGAACCTGGGGGCTGGTTTCTTTATTGATAGGACTCAATGAGTTACAAAATGCTACAATAATCACTTTATTTATTATATTGCAGTTTGTAAAAACAGAATTCAGAGGCAGCACAGTACATACATTAATCACATTTAAGTCATATGTATGAGACATGAATATAGACTGAACAAAATTATAAATGCAACACCTTTGTTTTTGCCCCCATTTTTCATGAGCTAAACTCAAAGATCTAATACTTTTTTATGTGCACAAAAGGCCGTTGTCTCTCAAATATTGTTAGTGAACACTTCTCCTTTGCTGATATAATCCATCCACCTCACAAGAGTGGCATATCAAGATGCTGATTAGACAGTATGTTTATTGCACATGTCCTTAGGCTGGCCACAATGAATGCCACTCTAAAATGTGCAGTTTTTTCACACAGCACAATGCCATCAGATGTCGTAAGTTTTGAGGGAGTATGCAATTGGCATGCTAACTGTAGGAATGTCCACCAGAGCTGTTGCCCGTGAATTGAATGTTAATTTTTCTGCCATAAGACATCTCCAAAGGCGTTTCAGAGAATTTGGCAGTACAGTCAACCGGCCTCACAACTGCAGACCACATGTAACCATCAGCCCAAGACCTCCACATCCAGCCTCTTCACTTCCAAGATCATTTGAAACCAGCCATCTGGAAAACTGCGGCAACAATCGGTTTGCATAACCAAGCAATTTCTGCACAAACTATCAGAAACCTATAGCCTAGAAATCTAGATGATCTAATCTGCCGCGAGTGTCGTCTAGCAACTCTAAATACATTTCTGAGCTGTAAAAACCAAACTCTGGTCGGGCTAATCACATCGTGTACAGAGTCGGTGGGCGGGGCTTAACATAATGACAGCCGAATTGCGTTTGCAGGCTACTAGTAAACACAGAAACTGGCGAACGGCGGCCTTTCGAAAATAGCTTTGACTGTGACTCTGGAAGACTTGGAGTTAAGCTTTTCTCTGAGAAAAGAACGGTACTGAAGTCATTCTTAAAAAGGGAAGATATGTTCTGAGATTTTCCGACCGAAAGTTTAATCTGTCAACTAGCTCTGCTTCACCTTCGTTGCTCTGGTTGGTTGTAGCGATATCCAATTGTGTGCACGCCATGCAGAGGGAGTTTGAAAGACAGCCGTTTATCCCACCCCTCGGATTGAGCCCTGTCAAAGGTGAGTTTCCAGACCAAACATCTTGATGTGGGTCTGGCTTGTCAGGCTATCAGAAACCATCTCACGGAAGCTCAGTGAGAAGAGTGAGAAGTGCTCACTCATCAGATTTAGACATATTCGTGAATATTTGAGAGAAATTGGCCTTCTGTGTACATTCTGTGTACTAGAAAAAGTCTTAGATCTTTGAGTTCAGCTCATGAAAAATGGAGGCAAAAACAAAAGTGTTGCATTTATAATTTTGCTCAGTATACATACACAATCAAACATTTTAAAATTGACATTCTTTTTTAATGCATTATATCCATTAAAATCCAGACCATAAGATTATAAGAATTGCACTACTTAAATAGATTGTGTCCATTGTCTATTTAAAAACATATAAATCTGCTATTTTTGTAGAAAGTGCTAAAGTGCAAAACCTTTTAGTAGTTCAGAGACTAGTGACGTCATCTTCACTTGCTATGCTGGCGCAGTCGCCTTCCACAGTGACTATTGGGATGGCCGTATTTCTTTCCCACACTTTTCTAATAGTCTCTGGAGTCAAGGAAGCCAGGGGCTCAATCACAGATACTTCAGTATGTTGTGCTGCAATCCCAAGATGCTCAGGGGAGTCAGTATCTAAAGCCCACCTATAGGCTTTGTTAGCCGGGGTGGTCAGTGACGCAACATTATCGCAGACTGATTCACCTGACCCCTCATTTTGGGTCCAGGAGGGTGCAGAAGAGGTGAAAAGACTACCTACACCAAGCAAGTGGGCATGATTGAGGGCGCTGTCAATGCTACGATGCAGGTTGATAGGTGAAGGGGGATGAAGGTCAAACTCAATAAGTGAGAGAACATACTCATGTTCTTGCCATTCCACACCGCTTGTCCACAGAGGAGAGACATGATGGTCATAACTGCTGCTGTACAGGACGCCTCCGCCAATAACTCCTACATTGTCATGCACTGTCATGATTGAGGTCACTGGAGTTTCTTGGTTTTGGACCACTAACTGGCTGAGAGACTGGCCGGCATTTGCATGGGATTGCCTGTGACCTTTCCAGTTATTTGGTAACAGTTCAGCCCACTTCTTATCCGGGCTCCCCCAATGCCCCATTTGTAACCTGTCCAACAGGCTGTTCCTTTGTTTCCCTTTCCCTCCTCTCTTAGCTGTCTGCTTACTTCCTTGTGGTTTCCAGAACACCCTAGATCCCAGTAGTAGAAGAGAGAAACTCCAGGCCAGCTCGAGCAGTCGTGCTGAGAGTTGCCCGAGCCACCAACCCCACCTAAATCTGCGCCAGTCACCAAGTAACCCATACAGCCAGAGGAAGCTATAGATTTGCAGAGCGCAGGACAAAACCCCAAGGAGGGCACACAGCAACAGTAAGCGCCTGACACCGTTTTCTAAGCGTTTCGGGGCACTCCACCTTGGTAGAGGGGACCTATGGGAGATGTAGAGTTGCTTTAGACACTGGAAAAAGATTCCTAAACAAAGCAGTAGACCCCAACAAATGGTAAATGTTTGTAACATTAATGGCAGGGCTGGCAACACGGTTTTGGATAGAAGGTCAGTCAGCAGGAGGGAGATACAGTGCAGTGCTGCTAGTCCCCCAGTCACCGAAACCCATTGGGGAGATGTTTCTTCCCTCAGAGCAAGGAGTGCCAAGGTGGCTTGGGCCCAGAGCAATAAGGGAATTGGCAAGTTATACAAACCAGTGAGGGCAGGCCGAGACAAAATATTTCTGGTACCGTACGGGTCAATTATGAGCTGTACAAATCGAAGCAGACCTGTTAGCAGAAGCAGGATGTTGGCAAGAATTAATGCCTTGCAAAAGGGATGGAGCATATTAGTCCCACCAATCACTCCAAAAGTTGCTGCAACCACCACTAACAGAAACAGAACAGCTGAGCCAAACACATGGACCTCCCAAGCAAAGGTTAGTGTCCGTTTCAAGTCCTCCCACTGTAGTCGGGTCACATTACCACCGGTGGAGACTACACATGGGCCTAGTATGCATGTACCCATGTACCTAGATGGGTCACTCTTTGTTAATGGTCCAAACAAACGTCCAAACCATTTTGGCTTTTTGTCATCTATAATGAAGATGGAGAACATTTCAGTTAGAACAAGTTTTTACAACAGTTGTCAACAGTTTGAAAAAAAAAGCCAATATTTATGACTACCTTTGTTTTTTGAGTAATCAACATCGGTTGCTCTGGTTTTTGCCTGCAAAGCAGATGTAGTTGTGGACGATGACCCCACAGGTATATCAGATGTAGTCCTTTCATGACTTTCCTTACCTAAAATTCATACAAATAATCAGTGTTTCTTGCCTTGATTTGTTTAGTTATTCAGTACTAACATTGCAGTGGCTTTTCAAAAAGCATTGCCACTGTTTAAGAGAAGAAACTTCTCAGATAAATACTAACCCGTCTTTAATGGATGTGTGACTGCAGGCAGATGGCTGGTGACATAACGCTCCTCTCCCACCATGAGATTCTCAAAGGACCCTTGGATCGAGCCAGACTGCGTCATAGGCGTTCCATTGTGTCCTGATGTTTCAGACTTTGTGATGGAACTTAAAATCTGTGTGAATGCAATATACTTTGTATCTTGAGTCTTCCTGTTTTCTTTGTGGTTCACCTCTACATTTGTATTAATTGTCTCTAAATACATATTGACTGGAGAGTTTTCAGTAGTGTTTTTCTCGGTATTTAGTTTGATGGTTGTCAACAAAGGTTGGTCTTTGTTCATTGTCTCATTGCTATTTATGTGGGTGTGTGATGACAACTGAACAAGCATTGTGGAAGTGGCTTCATTAGGGGCACTGTTATTGTTTGCTAAAATGGTATCGATATCTTCACCGTAATTATCATCATCATCAATATACTGGGTTAGTTTTTCTGGAATTGGAGGGGCATGGTGAGCACCTAACTCTTCCAATTCAAAATATTGTTTTTCTGCTCTGTCTGGAATGAACGTGTCCATCTCCAGTGAACCACTAGAGGGCGTCATAACCTCAAGGCTCTGCTGAAGTCCACTTCCTTCCCCAAAGCCCTCATTTATGCTAAAATTGGGCCCAAGAGATAAAAGCAAGTTTTTGGACAACCTATTGTCTCTTTCCTCAATCCAGCTTGCGGGTAGAGTATTTGGAAAGCCATCGTTTGCCTGAAGGCTCAGGTTGTGGTTCAAGGATTGTGTTGAGTTAGAGCCAAGGGAAGTAACAGGTTTCTGGAGAAGAGGCAGTCCAAAAATCAGAGTGAGGAGCCAAGCCATTTTGTCCCACTAACTTCCAAAGGCTGTAGAGTAAAACAGTGCCAGGAGCTGAATGGTGACAGAACAGGATATACATGAATAAAAAAGAGGCAAGACTTTTCAGAGTAAATAACATTCCCCAAATCAAAACCTGGATAATGGGATATTAATAGGATGTTTATCGAGTGAAAAATAATGCAAAGGTTAAAAATATTGGTTCACATTTAGTCCCAAACCAGGGACTACACAGACAGTTAATACAATCACATTCGGCTCTATAACTTTTAACTTTTTTTATTGTTTTACTGAACAGTGCTTCTTATAGCTTCTGCATTGTGCTATTTGTCTAATTAGATCCAATTTTACAATGTATGTAAATAACTTGATTGCACAATAACTTTTGAGTTGTTTATAACATTTGCAAAACCACTTATATATAGCATTTTTGAATGAACGAAGCTGCTCAAAAGAGTTGATGAACCAATTATAACATTGACAAATTACCTTTAAATAAGGCTACCATTCTGTACCACGAATATAAAATATAGTATAACTGTGATGAGTGTGCAACAAGCAGCAACATAAAACCTATATAAACATATCCTATTATTTTGATACAGCAAATATTTGTTTAAATGTTTGTGTAAATATCTACTGTTACCTTGTAAGTATTGACTACAAAGATTTGTTAGAATTAACAACAGAAACTCTACTACTCACAGAAGCCTTTGGACACGTACCTGAAGCTCCTGAGGTCAGCCGTAAAGTGAATATTTCTTATAGATGTGAATCACGTTGATGCATTTACTGGTGCTGTCGTCATTGAATGTTGTCTTCTTAAAACTGCTGCATCCTAGTGCTGACGCTTGTGCAGCCTACCTGACGTTTCACTGTAATCTTGCTGCCATCTGGTTGATGTCCTGCTGGACTTACATCTTTAAACAGGCTTTTGGTGCCCAATCCTATAACAACAAAAGCTACAAACCTCAGGAGTTTTGAAATGGTAATTTAAAATGTTATATATATTTGTACATGTTAAAAAATACACTTCCGCTTTCCACTTTCAATTTTGTGTGTCTGTTCCTTTCTGGTATCACAGATGTGGAAAGGTAATCTCTTCGATATAAAGGATTTCAGTAAGACCATTAGTTCACTAAACCAGTCTGTTCCTACATAACATAACAAAGCATGAAGAAGACAGAACAAGAAAACTAAATCCCAATGTTTTTTTTCTGATTTGACACAGTAATTTAAATCACTAGTGCCAGTTCCTCTTTGCCAGTTCCTCCATGTTAGGGTAACATCACTATACTTGGCTCTTGATACAAACCCGCCATGTGGGGCTTAACATGTGTTACTCAGCAGAGACAACATGTTGGATTTAACCAGATCTCATTTGAATGTATGTCAAACACTCACACACAAAAGCACACAGAGAAGAGAGATTTTTCCTTCTTCTAGCATTAAAATATTTTGAATTTTAATTAATGTACATTATATTATTGTTTTGCAAAAATGATATAGAAGCAAAAATAATAATGTGATGAGTATATACTTTAATAGGTGTATGAAGAGATTATATGCAAATTGTATGCAAATAAAATAAAATCATTTCAAATGCATTCATATAGGCTAACCAGATATAAATTATTGGCTTGGGGTCTCTTAAAAAAAAAAAAACATTTTAAGGCATAAACTTGTGTGTTTGTGTGATGCTTAAAAAAAATGTAACCAAATATCTATTATTTGTCAAAATTTCACAATATTTCACACAGTTTTTCCCCATTGTATCCAGTTGTGTTGCTACAATGTAAATAATATTAATAACAACAATGGTTTCTGCAGTTTGTTTGGCATGTGTTTGTTTAAATTAAAATTTAATTTCAAACATTTACTGTCATGTGCAGTTATTTGCCAAAACAAGGATATGGAATTTGATAGGTCTATTACTGATTTCACATAGTCCTATAGGTCTACTGACTTTCTGATATTTTTAATTGTTCTCTGCTGCGAAAATATGCAAAATTTTAAATGGCTTGTGAAGAGTCATATATTTATCCAAATTATAAGACAGGTCATTGTGGGGTTAAGAGAGAGACCGTGGGAATTAACTCTTTCTGAACTCATAACAGTCATATGACACACGACATACAGCATATCTCATCCGGTCCACCTTAAGAGCTCAGTCAGGCAGGCTTTTGCTGGGCGATCAGGGGGAGGCCCTCACAGACACATGCTTAGCACTTTAAGGCGGACTGGAGCGAATAAAGCTTCGCTTAAAGGCACAAGCACGCTGAAATTACACGCACTGATTGATTTTTTTTACAACTCCATCTCCAACTCTTACGTATATTACGATACGAAACGTATTTTTAATGCATAAAAGCTGTTCGAATTTTTTTGTTGTCTGATTTTTCTATATAGCCTGTTTCTTTAAAACCTTACTTTCATTAATAAAATATTAGCATAGATATATTACTATGATATATATTTTTATTATAAAATATTAAAAAAGTATTTTACAACGTAGGCTAATAAGCAGTTGGTCCATAGTATGGAAAACAAACATGAGGAAAAGCATTTACAAAATACTAAACATCTTTTATAACGTGTTTTTCATCATATACGTGTAAGCATAAGTCATATCAGCAGCGTAGTACGTCTGTATTTCACGTTACAGAGAAGCCGTTTAACATTAAATGCCATACTGACCGAATGCGCGCTCACGTGCAGGTTGCTGACGGGCTAAACCAGTGTTGCCATGTCCGCTAAATTAAGCCACTATGGAATTTGTATTGACATTTACTGTAATTATGATAAATTATCACATAATTATTATACATTATAATTACAATCACTGCCTGGTTGTGTATGGGGGTTGAGTTATTTATATGAAATAACCCTTCTTACAATTGATTTAGGCCTAATAATCATTACAAAAATTATTAGGCCTACATCATTTTAGAAATTGTAAAAATACCCAAGAAACCCCTAGATTCATTATCTGCAAATCATGTAATCATTGAATTATGTTGTTGTTGAAAAAGGGGCCAGCCTGAAATTTGATAATCTAAAGATATGCACAAATAAACACATAAAATATATAGGCTACTATAGTTTCAGAATTCATAGGCTAGGCCTATGTTTTTCTAAATATTGAATTTTAACCTGTCTATATAAAAATGGTATTACTATTAATTTTGTTTTTGTTTTTTTTTCAAATTATGCTTTATGGCTTGCTATGCATCTTTGTGTTAGGAATAAATTTCTCATTTGTTTATTTAGCAGTAGGCTATACTCATATATAATACTCATATGATCCCGATACATGTACCCCCTGAGTTTCTTATTCTTAACACTACAAACTTGAATTTTTGTATTACTCTTATAAAGAAAAATGCATATAAATTAATGTATGGGTACCCTCGCGATCTGGCAACACTGTGCTCCGCGTTCATGGCATTGTGAATGTGTGTGCGGCAGCAGTGGAGCCGGAAGGGGGAGCTGCGATTCCGTCCGCGCCTTCCCGCTACAGGACAGCCCGGGGTCTAGCGCTGTCACAGCAGGCCTACTTCCGTCAGCTCTACCGCAAACATCATTATTAAAAAATAACATTTACAGCCATCCAAGCCGTCCAAGCAGCGCGTTTGTGTATTTTTCAATACGGTAGGACACATTTGCAGTCGGCCGCAGCGGGGTTTTAACCGTTTCATTTATGTGTGTAGCAGAATAAGCACACGTCACGACATAAATCGCACTTAAATAAAGACAAATGTGTTTGAGTGCAAAAATAACGAGATATAGCAAAGCAAACGGACTTTACATGTGCACGGTCAGATTTTGTTGAGCTTTAGTGGGGTTTTTGTTTTTTGAACGGCGTGTTTTGGCGGAAATTGCTTTGGCTTTTATTTAAGGTAGCATGGGAGGATTAGCACGCGAGCTCACGTTAGCCATTCAACTGCGCGCGCGTTGCCGCACTTTCTGTAGCAATAATGGCTAATATCATATAGCAGCATATCATACATATATTTGATATCGCAATGCAAGTCCTTGCAACCTGTGTGGTTTTGAAGTTTTGTTTGACAAATGTTAGCGAGTTAGCATTGAAGCTAGCATATTTTCTAGGCAGAAGCATTGAGTGGTTCAGTATGCGATTGACCATAAACAGAGCTAGTATAGTCACATGCAATCTTAATTATTGCTCGTGTGTCTTGATTCAAAAAGGTTATGTTTGATCATTCAAAATGAGGTTTGCTTTGTGATTTAAGAATAGCCTCAATGCAACTGATTTATTTTTAATCGAGGGTGTCCAAAGTCCAGCAAGGTTATAGACTGTTTTTATCTGAATGCCTTCCAGAGCTTTTCACTACTAAATACTGTTATTTTACAAATAAAACACATTTAACCTCCAGTTTATACAGCTCTATCTAAACTGCACAAGGATGCATGCAGATTGCATGTTTATGGTTGGTTGGCTGCTGGTGCAGTTCTGCATTGTCCAGAGATTGTATTGAATACTTCAATATGCCAATGTACCAACTGGATGTGATGCAAAATATCGTATTACTGTTTCACCTATGATGTAGTATATCATTATTTGTATTGAGCTTTTTTTAAGCTAATAAGAGCTTGGTTGGTCTTAAACTGTTAGATTAGTTTATAATTTATATAAATTATCTATATAAACTTAAATTACTTGTCAAAACACATAATTAATTATGACTTATTCCAAAGAATAATAATGCCTTTAATTTAAAGTGCTTTGAAGTTTATGAGAAACATACATTTGTGCCGCCTTCACATGCTATTGGAAATTTGATAATTTGATTAAGAGCTTATCGCATTCCAATTTGCAATTTTCATGCACAATTTTTACCTAGAAAACTCGTATTTACTATAATTTCGATAGCATGTGAAGGCAGCATTATTTTTAGTGTCAAATTTTGACTGGTAGTCAGTGTGATATAATTTATACCCCTTGTGTTCCAGGCTCCTGTGCAGGGTGGATTGACCTGTCATGAATGAGCCCATTGAAGGCGGTGCGATCTCGTTCGACGAGTATGTGCGGCAGAAAGCACGCACTATACCTCAGCACCGCATGAAAGAGTTCCTGGAGTCGCTGGCCTCCAAAGGCCCTGAGGTGCTGCAGGAGTTCAGTCAGCAGACCAGCGGAACCACCACCACTATGGTGTACCAGCAGGGTGCCAACTGCATCTACACGGACAGCACAGAGGTGGCAGGCTCATTGTTGGAACTGGCATGTCCGGTATGAATAGAATAACTTTTTATCGTCATTTTAGCTGTGATTTTAAGAAGTTAAAACTGGTAGTCACATCTCTTTTATCTTTGCGCAGGTGCAGGTGACATCTACACAGATCTCCCCCCAGCTGGCTGCAGCTGTGCATCAAGCATCTGAACAGCAGATCCAAGTACAGGTTTGTCATTCTGTTTTCGTGCATCTTACCTACAGGGCTGTTATACAGTGTTTACCAGGAAAACTGAAGTTGTTGGACAAAAGTCAGCATGAAACGGAAGTTGCAATAGTCTTTTCTTCCCTATTGTGACGGATATCCGAATTAAACAGCTTTTGAAGGCGAGACTTGAATATGTACATCAGGAATTGATTGGATGGCTGTGGTTTGCTCTGATCTCATGTGAGTGACAGTTTGTGCTGCCCTCTTGTCGGTAAACGCATCATCAGAGGAGCTGCAGAGATGTCGCTGCAAGAGGGAGGGGAAGTTATTTTGATTTTTTTTAATTCAAAAATAATGATGTGATGATGATAATGATTTCCATGGATAAATCATTTAAAATAAATACTGCACTATTCCATTAAAAAATATGGTCCATGGGGGCTAATGCGCCTGTGCTTATGGTAAAAACAAGGTGTGTTCAGGCTCATTGTAGGCGTGTTGCTCTTTTGACGAAACCAAAAGCAACTGCGTCATTGACCAACAAAAACCTGGTCTCAAGTCAATAGTGCAGAATTTTTTGTTAGTAATATGTAACTATTTGCGGGTCCACAACGTGCATACATTCACACAGCGACAGTACAGTGCAGTACAGAAACATGGAAAATGTTAAAATAAAATAATTACAATGTAAAAGATTATTATAGTGTAAATACTAGGGGCTTCCTGACTAAGGATTTACACATTTGAATCAGAATTGTCGAATTTTTCTATGGTCGACTTGTAGTCGAATCATCCATGTTTGTGTGAATGGGATGGGAGGGGCAAGACACTAGTAAGCAGGAGGGTAAAAGGAGGTTTTTATATTCCTTTACACACTGCACACAGCAACAACTTTTCATAAAGCGACCAAAACTGCCTACCAACTGACAGACGAACTGACAATGGCTTTCTTATTTAGGTTTAAATAAAAGTTAAAGGTGCCCTAGAATGATTTGAAGCAATATGTTAAATTGTTCTCTGATATCTACATAGAGGGTATGTGGCTTATTTAAGGGAAAAAATTGTCCAGATACAGTTTTACAGGTCCATTTAAAACCCTATAAATTGTCTCTAGGATGTAATGCTCTGTTTTTGCCTTATTTGGAAGAGTCGG
The DNA here is from genome assembly GCF_024679245.1 of Pseudorasbora parva. NCBI lineage: Eukaryota > Metazoa > Chordata > Actinopteri > Cypriniformes > Gobionidae > Pseudorasbora > Pseudorasbora parva. Next base: position 21,020,392 of record NC_090193.1, on the reverse strand, counting down.
GAATATTAATGTTGAGCTCTGCTCTGGTTGGCTTATTTCAGCAGCACACAGCATTTCAGTTATTCAGCAAAGCGGCTCGTGAGTCCTGACCGTCCTGACAGAACACAGACCGACTGTATGACATATAGCAAAACATCTAAAATGGAGATTGATTAAATGCAGCTTGCTTGTTTATTGGTGTTTTCAGATCATCCACGTGCCAGAAAGAGCTCGCGTTCATGCGGTTGCCAGATTTCAGTAATTAAACCCCCCAAACAGAGCTTTTCTGTGAAAAGAAACCCGTATACACTCTGGTTTTTACCTAAACATGTCCAATCTGGCAACCATATGCACACGAGCTCTCTCTCTCGTGCACGGACGATCTGAAAACACCAATAAACAAGTAAGCTGCATTTTATAAATCTCCATTGACTATCGTTTTAACTTATATGGTGGAAAAGGTGACGTTTGCTAGAAGGATTGAGTGAAAGATCTGTAACCAAAGTATCTACGGTTGTATTTTGTAATACAAAATAATATTACCCTTTGTCATTAGACACTATTTAGTTTTGTATGGTACTTGGAGTTTCCTGTTGTTACTGTACTAGCATCTTGCGTTATCTGGACAATGCGTTCTCTCTAAGAAACTTTCAATTTAATCAGAAATTGTTTAAACAGCTAGTCAATAAGCCGTTTTTGCTATCTTCAAGTGTCTTGTTTACCATCAGTAGATTCGGCTTGTTCAGATGCAAATGTTGGGGGCGTGTGCATATAAATGATCCCCAACGCTTACGTCATGGTTGGGTTTATGTTGAGAAGCACTTTTTTTTCTGTTGGGTTTTTGATTTACAAGATTTACATAAGAAATAGGAGGCAATGGTGTTTGAGACTCCATGTACGTGTGTGATGTCCATGTACTGAACTCTTAGTATTTCACTATGGCAAGGACGCAAGGTTAGGCCATCCTTAAAAATATTTTGGTTTGCAGTAACAGTACATTTTTTTTTAAAAAGGGTCGGTAGGTAGGTCTATATTTTTTTTTTTCAAATTTTAATGCAAAAAAAAATGTAAATTTTTGGTGATGGTCATTACGTAGGTATGAATTTAAACAAATTGGCATATCATGACATCACTGACTGGGTCTTCAAGCCGTGCCTTCGGGCGTGTAGGCTAATTGCAGGCTATATAGACCACAAACAAATTGAAATATTTGTCAAAAACATGTTTATTGCATAAATTTCAGGTGCATTCTTTAAGAAAAGTGTCCAACCACCAGCTAGCTGTCATTGACTCAAAGCTGTCAACCCTCCCTTTTTTTCCGGGTTTCTCGCGTATTTTAGCTCTTTTCCCGCTGTCTTCCCGTTTTAGTATTTTCCCGTGATATGTTTCTTATTTTTATGCTCGATTGTGTTAACTCAGAACACGCAACTATCTGTGTCTCTGAAGTTGCTTGCACTTTTTGCCAGACCAACGCATCTGGTGATATAGACTAGTGCATTTGAATATTAAAAAGCAAAAAGTTGTTTTTATGAATTCAATTAATTAAGTAGCTATAACCAGCTATTCAATCAAGAGCAGTGAGTGAGTCCTTATCTTTTGTTTGACAGACAGCAGTAAAGGCTACTGCCCCTTTAAGACCTAATACAGAGAATAATACAGTTTTTCTCAACTGTATAAAGTTCTCTTAAGGGATATAGACTGTCTGATGGATACTCATCAAGATCGACATGTTGACATACTTTTTGTGTGAGTTTATCCGTTCAAACGCAAGACTTGAAAGAACTCAATATTTGCGCGCTGTGAGACGTGCGCGCGCTGCGCACAGAGACAGCTTCTCACACTGCAGAGGTTCTCATTCGCGTCTTCTGGCGAATATACTGAGTGATGATGGCGAAAATGACTGGTCATACGGCAGCACTCGCATGCATTGAACACAGTTTACAAAGATAGACCGTTTTGCCCACGTTTTCTTTTATTATCGCTGTTGTAGTGCACGTGTATCCATCGACAGAACCATACATAAAGCATTATTTTTCAAGTTACAACCAGTGCCGCCGCTCCCACCACGCGCTGGGGTCGAGCAGAACACGCAACCCATAGCAACGCGTTATGACAACGACATTTCAGACTGACAGACAGAGACAAGATAAACGGCTTTTCCGCCATTTGTTACTGTTACATTTATCATTACTATATTGTGGCGAATAAAACAGATTTTGAATTATAATTAATATAACAACGTGTACAAAACGTTGTTATATTAATTATAATTCAAAATCTGTTTTATTCGCCACAATATAGTAATGATAAATGTTGAGAGGGGCACTTTTGATTAATTTTCAAAAAGGGCAGGGGCTCAAACTAAGCCCTCCCCTCTGCAGTGCACTTGCCCGGTGTGTGTAACGTGTCCATGGTCCTGACTCCTGTCACACAATGCGGCGAAATCTCCGACAGGGCTTTAACAGTCTAACGTTACAGTGAATGAGAGTATGAGCAGAGCCGAAACGAACGCACGTGCAGGCCATAGTGTGACATCCGTTAACCATAGTGTAGACATAGATGACGTCACGGGTTTTTCTATAAACGAAAGAACGTAGCCTTCGTTTGTATGGCCCGTATGGCCCAGGCAATTTATACATTTATAATACTTACTTAAATATAATTCATATTATTTTATTACTGTTGTATTAGTTGTTTGAAAAGTAAAAAAAGAAATTGGTCGGTCTTAAAGCCAATTTACAACCGGCAAGTCGGTCGGACTAAAAGGGAAAAAAAATAAAAAATTGAGTCGGCCCTAAATTGACAGGGTCGGTCGGGTTACGGCAAACAAGAATATTTTTAAGGATGGCCTTAATTACATTTTTCTTTCTAGGGCACCTTTAATGTGGTTGATTAACATTCATAAAACTTTTCTTCATAACATTTTAAAGCCGTAATCGAAATGCAGAACATCACACAAATATATAAAAGAACATTTTGATAAATAAACTTAAAAAAAAATACCTGACTAGAGAGGAAAATAACACTTTGAGTGCATTTACAGGCACGTTCTTAAGTCGATTATGCCAAAAGGGGGTCGCACACCGGATGCGAAGCTCAGCGCCGCGTCTCCGGTATCTCACACCAGCTCCGCATATTGATGCATCGAATCTTCGACTATTTGGGGTCACCCCTAGTAAATACAGATAAAAATGCCTACATGTTATAATGGATAGTCATTGTGTGTATCAGAATTACCTATTTTGCATAAAATTGGCTACTTATTAAACCAATCATGGCAATACACACATGTATTTAAACTCACTCACCCGGTTGAGGGTGTCTTTATTCTGCCATGTAGCGAATCTGCAATTTTGTAAGCACAACTGGCTTTTAAAGGGAATAGGATACGTGACTGGTTTGTTTATTGTACATGACATCCATGACTCATTAGGAGACTAGGTACAACTCTTTTAGACCATGCGTCAGCTCTACTGACTGATTTTTCCATCGTTAATTTGGCAAAAGTAGAGTTGGACACGCCCTAAGTGCACCTGCACCAATGCGCAGACCATACGCTTAGAACACTAAAATAAGGTCCAGAGAGTTTCATGCATGATGTTTAGTGCAGCCAATCGTGCTGATTATCCTTCCTTTGTTGATTGCCTGCTTTGTAATATAGCAGTTTGAATGTTTTTTTTTCTTTGTTTTTTGTTTTGTCACAGAAAAATGTAAGTAACACCTTTACCAGAAAGATGTTGGAAGCATTTTGCCATCTACTTTAGAAGTAAAGAAGTAACAGATCAGAACAGCCCACTTCTACATTCTTTAGCCCTCTCACCAATTTGCACTTGTCATGCAGTAGTAAATACGAGAGATGCAAACACGAGATTACTCCAACAACAAACATTACAAGATGTCTTTGCATTGCCGTCCTTGTGATCCTAACATTAGGAAAGTGTGGGTGAACTTTATTTTTTAACAGTGATACTGATAGTGTTAGTAAGACACTGTTCGTTTGTTCGCTTCATTTTAGTGCAAATTAGTTTTTAAACAAGACACGGGTCCTTGCAGGCTCTTCAAAAAGAATTAAAAAAAGTTTTTGAAACAATTCTACATTGAATGTTGGGGGACGTTGAAAATTACTTTTAATATGCAGAACTGTTACCCAGTCTTAGCAGTGGGTGTTTACTTCCAAGTCTTGATTGTGGCACACCTATCAAAGTGTGTTTTAAGAGCCAAAAATAGGATGGAAAATAGAAAATATAACTTCTAAATAGTTTTTTGTTGTAAAAATCTTTTATTATGAGTGTACCTCAAAGAACATTTAAAAAAAGTTCATGACACCTTTAAAATATATATTTTTAATTTATTTTAAATGAATACTTTTATTCAGCAAGGATGCGTTAAATGGATCAAAAGTGACAGTAAAGACATTTAAAGGGTACATCTCACACAGTCTCAGCAATCTCATGATAATCTTGAGTACCAATAGAGTAGTACTGCATCCTTCATATCTCCGTCTTTAGTTCTTAAAGACATAGTCTTGTCTTTAGTTTTATCATATTTATAAAAGAAAGATATGCTGTACTGATTTTTTTTTCTGAAAATAGCCAAGCTCGTGCAGGCATGAAGTGGGCGGAGCTAAAGAGACAAGCGGGTACACACACACACACACACACGAAAAACATCATGACATTATCTCTGGGTAACTTTCGTTCACTATGTTTGTGTTGTTGACATATGCACTTACGTGCCGATTGCCAACAAAACAATTTCACTCACCGCCTGCAGTTTCAACTCATGACCGGGAACAAACAAAAACACTTGCAGAACTCTGTTGCTGCGGCAGAAAAACATTACATCCACTGTTTCCTTAACGCTGGGTTATTTGGGAAGCTGAACAAGGTTATCTTTGCCTCATGACCAAAAACACTCCGTAACTGAACAAAGCTAGAACAGAGCTCTTGTTCTCGCTCTTGTTGATGTGTGCACACGCAAACATTCTATTTCTTTAAATTATGTTTCTTTAAACTTTCTATTCCACAAAAATAATGCTGAAAAGAAAAAAAAGGTTCAAACATTGATAAAAAATCTTTTCCCTTTACAAAAAGAATTTGTACACCAATGTACACGTTGTTCGGAAAAACAATGAGACGGTTAAAAAAACCTTACTCCAGGCCAGCAGGCCATTTTTCTTTATGTGCCCTGCTCTAAATGTTTCTACATCTCTCCTTCGGCAGGTGCAGATCCAGGGTGAGCAGGGTCAGACTGTTGGTCAGGTACTTCAGGTGGCGTCTCCCACCCAACATCAGCTACAAGGAGTTACCACAACACAGCTGGTACAACAGGGAGAACTTACAGAGGAACAACAACAACAGGTAATGCACATCAATACATGATCAGCTTCTATAGTTTATGAATTTTAGATTCGTATCATAACGTGGGTATGTTTCTCAGATCCAGGCCCAGCTAGTGGCAGCAGTTGCCGGAGGTCAGCAGATTCAGATTCAGACTGTGGAGGCTCTGTCCCCCCCTCAGCAGCAGGGCTCCCCTAGGGAGGCAGAGAGGCGACCTGGAACCTCACCTGCGGTCCTCCAGCCTGCAAAGAAACGCAAGGTGGACGTTCCGACAGTTGTGTCCTACTCGCTTCCTCAGGGGCAGCAGCTGGCTACTGTACTGGCCATACCACAGGGCCAACAGCAGGGCTACCTGTCACTTCGACCAGATCTGCTGACCGTTGATAGCACTCATCTCTACAGTGCAACTGGTACCATCACAGGCCCAGCCGGTGAGACCTGGACCATACCTGTGTACTCTGCCCCACAGCAGCAAGGTGTAGCCCACATTGCCATTCCTCAGGAGGCTTACAGCACCGTGCAGGTACAGGCCTCGCCTACTGATAGAGACAAAGACAAGATGGTAATTGGTGCGTCTCAGGGTGCTGGGGCAGTGGCCGTTCCAGTGTCTGGCTCGGGAGTGACCACTCAGGAGGAAGTTGTACATTCGCTGTTCCCAGCACAGTTTATGAATGGAAACATTCACATCCCTGTAGCAGTGCAGACAGTAGGGGGTGCTTACTCTGGGACAACACAGGCCCTTCATATATGGGATCCGCAACAGCAGCAGCACATACAGGACGCCGAGGCTCAGGAACAACAGCTCCACCTGCAGGTGAACACATTCTAGGAGGAATCCTGCATGCTTAAATATTCATAGCTCCCAGGCCGTCTCAAGTAATTTTGCATTTTTTTTCAGCTGTTGATGTGCATTTGTGTGGGAAAATGCATGACACCTCTTTGGCAAAGTAATGCATCAATAATGATAGTCTGTTTTTATCAGGCGCAGACAGAGTCGGAGCCACAAGTGGAACCTCCTCCTGAGCTGGTCCTTCCCAACTCGCTGAAGCCTGAGGAAGGACTAGAGGTGTGGAGGCTTTGGGTTCAGCGCAAAAATGCTGAGCTGGACAAGAATGAACAAAACAAGCTGGCACCTATTGGACGTGAGTTTATGTATCGGTCTCAAACTCTCTTTTTATATACTGCCGCTCAATCTAGGGTTATCACTATTCTAAAATTTCAGTAGTTTATAGCAATATGAGTGAAATTACATGATAAAATAAAGCAACAGCCTTCAAGAATTTTTCAATTATGCATGCACATGCACCTGTAAGTATTCAAAAGCAGCTGCTTAAATATTTTAAAGTATAGAAAAAGCAAACTTGTTTTTTTTAATTATGTATAAACAGCAATAGTGTAATTCTTTCATTATGTAATCCAGCTAAAAACTAACTGGAAAACATGCCATGAAGGTTTTAAAGAATAGAAAGAGAAATTAATACTTTTATTCTGCAAGTTTTATTCAACATTTATAATGTTACAAAAGATTTCAAATGCATGCTCTTTTTGTATTTTGTTCTTTCTATTCATCAAAGATTCCTGGTAAAAAAAAAAAGTTTACACAAAAATTATTAAGCAGCTCAACTGTTTTTAACATTATCAGCTGTATGTCTCTGAGAGACTTTCCGTGAGATGGACTGCTGACTTTACCTGCCAGTCCTTTTCAATCTAGTGGCAAGTGATTGTAATGTAGCTTTCTGTAGCCAAAACAAGCCGTCCAACAATCCGTCGTCAGAGCCACATTAGCTGCAGCTAACTGTGTTTTTAGCTCAGCCTTCTTGTTTTTGTAGCGTGTTTCCAAGTGGGGTAGTTATGGTCGCTCGAGAAGGGATATTATAGTCTGGCTCCATGAAGTGTATTAAATCCCGAAATGCTAACTGGCATCATATCTTTTTGGATTGTGCCGCAAAGTACTCCTCTGAGTAATGCCCTCTGCTTTCCTGTGGTCACATACTCGCCTTCCCACCACAGCAGCGATTGTAGGTTGTGAAGCTCCCTGCAACACAGCTTTATGCAAGTTAAAGGTGCCCTAGAATGATTTGAAACTATGTTAAAGGTCCCATTCTTTGCGTGTTTTCGAAGCTTTGATTATGTTTACAGACAATTGACTTATCTGTATACCGCTGTTTCCTCTGTCCTAAAAACGGCCTGATGATTTCCTTGTTCTATGAAGTCCCTCCTTCATAAATATGTAACGAGTTCTGATTAGGCCAGCGCTTCCCGTGCTGTGATTGGACAGCAGCTTAGCGCACGTTGAAAAAGAAAAGTCCCGCCTCTTACCAGAACGAGTAGATACGCGCGCTCAATGTTATTGCAAAAATGTCTATATTGCCTTATCAATTTGAGCCGGAATCAGACCCGGAGAATATCGAAGAGGATCGATTACAACCTGCTCAGGAAAGACTTTTGCTGGATGTTTCAGAATGGTAAGCTGTCTATTCAGTAGTTTAAACTGACCATTACAAACACCAACAATCGATGGTGTCTGAATGAATTACTACACTTTCATATGCTAAGTTTTTCAGATTAGTTTCAATTACCATCTAACGTTAGTTAACAAAGCTAAACAGCATTGCACTTTGTGTCATGAGTTACATAAACTGTTAAACGGACCAACTTAAATAATAAAATACACTTAACTTACCGGTTGTGGTCCATAACAACGCCTTCTCCAGACAAAGAGGGAACTGCGTCATCTTTTAAGAATAATCTTTCTGCGAATCCGGCATTAAACTGATTGAGATTGAGGAAGCAGTCCTCAGCAAAATGTGCTGCACATAGTTTTAAATTGTGATTATAATTTTCCGGAACCGAGTTAACCATAAACTGTAGCCATTGATCTCGTACATCGTCCGTGGGAAGGTCAAACAAAGGTGATTTGACTCCAGGATGAAAATAACAGCGTTTCAATGGCATGACGACAAACACACTCTACAAAAACAACGCTTCCTATTCTCGACCTGCGAGAGCAAAAGGACAACGCCCCCGAATTTGCGTGTTCTTGTGGGCGGAGGGTTCGTCAACAAACAGTTTTAGTTGCGTCATTAAAGCAGGAAGTGTTGGGGTGTAGTCCAAACCGGCCGTTCGCTGTAGGCTTTGAAAGGGAACTTCTGTTAAATAAATGATCTCGCTTGGCATTGAACTTTGAGCTTTATAATTTTTACAGGTATTATTTATGCTCTAACAGCAACATTACACACTAACTAAAGTTTGAAAGATGGAATCGCAAAGAATGGGACCTTTTAAATAGTTCTCTGATATCTACATAGAGGGTATGTGGCTTATTTAAAGGGGTACTTCAGCGCTGGGAAGATGAATCTGTATTTAAACTGGGTCATCAATGCAGTAGAAATGTGAAATTATTTTTGAATTTGGTGTCTTCTAGACTGAGAAAAGACAGAAAATGTATGTTTGTCCCATGGGGATGAAAGGCTACAACTCCCAGAATGCTTCGCTGCCCTGTGAGGCCATTCCCAACGCCACCAACCTCATTACTGTGACTGAGTTAGAGAAGAGAGAAGACACTACAATTAAAAACTGAACGTGTCTGTTCAATATAATGAGTGAGTCACCGCGCGAGTCTCACAGCACTGAGCACTAACTGCAGGAGTGATGAGAGCTGAGGTAATCGCGACTACACTCGCGGCATACATTCACAACGCGAGTTCAGTCTGGTGCGTTTCAGTTCATGCCTTTGCAAGCTTAACTTTCATAGAAATGAATTTGAGAAGTTAAAAGACTTACATTGCTCACCATAGCTCCGTTTAAATGATCCTGTAGCTGCAAGCTGAGCTGTCCCTGCAAGCTGAGTGTAATCTCCCATCCCCCATGCGCAGATTCAAAACATGCGGAAATGGCTCCCTCTGCTGGCTGTAGTCTTTAGCCTCTGGGCAAACATTCTTCCTATGATGCAAAAATCGTCAATTTGCATCATAGGAGGAATTTTTCCAGAAATAAAATGCATAAATCTCTCATCTCAGGGAGATATGAGGGGGGAAAGCACAATAATTTGAATATACTCCAGGGTTTCTACTGATACAAAGCCATATGCTAATCGCTGAAGTAACCCTTTAAGGGCAAAAATTGTCCAGATACAGTTTTACAGGTCCATTTAAAATCCTATAAATTGTCTCATTAATATTAATGTTGAGCTCTGCTCTGGTTGGCTTATTTCAGCAGCTCACAGCACACTGCATTTCAGTTGTTCAGCAAAGCGGCTTGTCAGTCCTGACCGTCCTTTCAGAACACAGACCGACTGTATGACACATAGCAAAACATCTAAAATGGAGATAATGGAGACAAAATACAGCCTACTTGTTTATTGGAGTTTTCAGATAATCCACGCGCGAGAGACAGCTTGCGTGCATATGGTTGCCAGATTGTACAAGTTTAAGTAAAGTAAAGTCTTTTTTCGTCAACAATATTGCATGTTTATATAACGTTAGTCACAATGTAGGCTACAATGTGATGTACTCTGTAATACAAGCATGCAAAAACATCATTCTTAAGTTCTCAAAAAAAAAAAAAAAAAAAAATATATATATATATATATATATATATGTATGATGTATGATGTTTTTGCATATATTTTTTTTACAAAATGAATAGCCTTGTCAAATGACTGTTGTTTTAACTTATATGGTGGAAAAGTTGAAGTTTGCTAGAAGGATTGAGTGAATGATCTGTAAGCAAAGTATCTACGGTTGTATTTTGTAATACAAAATAATATTAACATTTGTCATTAGACACACTATTTAGTTTTGTATGGTTCTTGGAGTTTCCTGTTGTTACTGTACTAGCATCTTGCGTTATCTGGACAATGCGGTCTCTCTAAGAAACTTTAAATTTAATCAGAAATTGTTTAAACAGCTAGTCAATAAGTGGATTAATTGCTTACTGCTTGCATGAATACAGTTGTGATTTTCACTTTCTTCAGTTTAAGACACAGAGCGAAACTTGCTTGAAATGGACCGAGCAAACGAACAATCTTGAATTTAATTGTTATGCTATCCGATTATAAACATTAACCATGACTGTTGACATGTTTTATCTGTGGTAAGGGTAGAAAAGTCCTCACGTCTCCTGCACAGCCTGGAACATGACATGTGTCCATGAGAGCTGTCGTTTTTGCTATCCTCGAGCGAGCTTGTTACCCTGCAGTCCTGATGATTCGGCTCCATCAGTTTCGCCTGACAATGAACATGTTTGGACAGATGCAAATGATGGGGGAGTGCATATAAATGATCCCCAACGATTGCGTCACGGTTGCCGTTATGTTGAGAATCACTTATTTTTCTGTGGTGTTTTTCATTCACTAGATTTACATATGAAGGAGGAGGCAATGGTGTTTGAGACTCACAGTATGTGATGTCGATGTACTGAACTCTTATTATTTCACTATGGCAAGGTTAATTACATTTTTTTATTCTAGGGCACCTTTAAGAAGGTAGTATCTTAGCAAACTCGTAGAGCTATTGTACTTAATTGTAGTACCGCAAAGTTTACAATGGGCGTCTTTGTCATCATTAATTAATTTGAAATGCTTTCACATTGCTCCGTTTTGACTGCCTGATGTTTGATTTATTTTTTGCCACCTCAAGTTTGTTGCATTTCTCGCCGCCCACGAGAATCTTGTCACGTTCTCAATGTTCAATTAACCGACAATTAATTTAATCAAGTGAATTCTTGTCGACAATTAATCGATAATCAATTAACCGTTTACATCCCTAAGCAGCACAACTGTTTTCAAGATTGATAATAAAAACTAAATATTGCTTGAGTGTCAAATGAATAATGTATAAATATATATTTTAAATAATTTTAAAGTGTAATATTTCACAAGTAATTTTTCAACAACATAAAATAAACATTACTGACCCTTTACTTTTGAGCAGTAGTGAATATATTTTAAAAAATTGCTTAAAATATGTAAACATATAGAGTCCATGGTCAACTGAACTATTTTTGTCACGGCTCTGATGTTTATTAATATCTGTCTCTGTAGGTCGACAGCCACTGCGCTTCCAGGACGATCTTGTGTCAAGTTCAGTGGGCGAGTTGAACTTGGCTCTGTCCCTGATGACCCAAGAGTCTCGTGGGCTGGAGGGAGAGCCCTTTGAGCCTGATTCGCTATACTATGTATTTTTATGTATACAGAAAGTATGTCCTATTTCTCTTTATTTAATGCCTTCTTTTTGTTTCCACTGATTCTGTTGGATCTTTAGTTTTCACAAACTGATTTGTTTTTCTTGTTTTTGTTTAGTACATGTTTGAGAATGGTAGGGTAGATGACATCTTCTCTGATCAGTACTACGGCCGGTTTTGTCAGTGTTTACACAAGATTCTTGAGGAGTGGAGGCCCAGTGTTCACCCTCTTGGTAAGAAGTATGTGTGTGATTTGAAATCATCTGCTTTGGAGTCTTGTGGACTGTATGTTAATTGTCGTCATTATTTGCCAGGCTATATTATCCCAAGTCATGTGACAGAGGAGATGCTATGGGAGTGTAAGCAGCTGGGAGCTCATTCTCCAGCCACTCTCCTTACTACACTGATGTACTTCAACACTAAGTGAGTCTTCTACTATTCTCAATTCTTTAAGCATGGGCCTAGTGGAAGTTAGTGCTCAGGGATTAAAATGTTTTCTCTGCACAGGTACTTCCACTTGACCACAGTGGAGCAGCATATGAAAGTGGCCTTCTCCAAAGTGCTCAGACACACCAAGAAGAACCCCACCAACCCTAAAGACAAGAGCACCAGCATCCGCTACCTAAAAGGAGTCGGGCCCCACCATGTTGGACAGAAAGGTTAGCGATTAAATAAAGCTAGATGTTGGCACATTACAAGACAAATATACATTTTATAAATAAAAAATAAATAAACAATGGGTGCGTCTCAATCAGCTTCCTGGTTCAGTAGTTAGGGCACTGATAAGGGAGTCAGCTCATTGACTTATGTCCTAAGCAGTGCCTTGACTACTAAACTAGGGAGATGTTTGAGCCATTTCAAGGTTTTATATTGAATTTATATTATATTTCCCTCAAATTGTCAATGTACATACTGATTTCACCCAGTGCTACAAGATGCACCCATCATGCAGCTCTTCTGTCAGAAGTCTATTCAAATTTGAGCTTGCGCGTATATAATGTGCATGCCAGGTATGAGTTAGGCACAATCGGCTTAAGAACGCACATTTAAACGCACTCAAAGTGTTCTTTTCCTCTTTAGGCAGGTGTTTATTTATATAAATGTTCTTTTATATATTTGTGTGATGTTCTGTATTTCGATCGCGGCTTAATTAAAATAGTTTTACCCTCCTGCTGACAAGTGTCGGTCCCCTCCCAACCCATTCACACACACATGGATGATTCGACTATCAGTCGACCATAGAAAGATTTGACAATTCTGATTCGAATGTGTAAATCCTTTGTCGGGCACACCCCTACTTGCCACACTGACATGCATGCATGCATGAGGATTGAGGACTCTTTAATAAAAAATGTTTTAAAAAGGAAAACATGCAATCAATTTTTGATGTGGGATGTAGTTTTGGTGATCTATTCACAAATTGTCAAGAGTGCTGCTTGTTATAAAAGACGCATCATCATCATTATCAGTTGTTAAGCCATGGTGAAAACAGCATCCTAGTTCGTCAGCATTTTGTTTCCATAACACGTTGACATTTTAATGTCACAAATTGTAAATGCATCATTTATTATTACTAAAATTATACAGGCTTACACAGCCTCACACAGGTCTTTTTAGGTCTGAACAATAATTATTGCTGAAAGTAATTGATGAAAATCAAAACCAAATATAACACAAGCATTAATGTTACCATCGATCAACCAATATGGCATTACACCATACTACAGCTGTATCTATAGTAACTGATAAATAAAACGTTCATCACTGGTCATGGGAATTTCTACAATGCTTTAAAAAGATGTATGCCTTTATTTTAATTGAAAGTATTGGTTGGAAATAATTTTACTGTGAAATGGAAAAGTTATAGAAAGTCATGGGAGAGTCATAAATGTGTTGGTCAACAGCTGTGGGAAGTTATAAATCTCATCATCTTTTGTTCTAGTGACTGATGACATGTACGTAGAACAGGCTGAGGACCCAGAGAACCCGCTGCGCTGTCCTATCAAGCTCTATGACTTTTACCTCTTCAAATGGTGAGCCACTTGTGATTTTATTAATATGTATATTATACGTTTTCTTTTCTGCCTCTCCCTCACTTTTTCATTTTCTGTCATCAGCCCTCAGACTGCCAAGGGTCGTAATGACACGTATTACCTGACACCAGAGCCGGTTGTGGCACCAAACAGCCCTATTTGGTACTCCACTCAGCCAATCACGAGCGAGCAACTGGAGCACATGCTAACACGCATCATGATGGTGCGGGAAATCCAAGAGATAATCTCTATTGCGCAGGCCAATGTACACTGAGGAGATGAGAGCAAACGAAAGAAATCAAGATGGAATGAGAGAGAGCAGCCTTCTCCAGCTTTCCATCCTGCCATTATCCTCTCCTTTCTAAAAGAGACTGAATCAAGTTGCCTCTGCAGCCTCTCTTATATTCATTCATGATTAAAAGGAAAGTGAGAGGTTAAGAGGGGTTTTCAATGAACTGGACATACCTACGGGCCTTTTTTGTTTTAGATACAGGAACTTATTTCTGTTTGTTCGCCTAATGACCATTGAAAACGTATTTGCCCAAGATCCCTTGATGTGTGCATTTTCTCTTTCTGCCATGTATGTTGCGCTCCATCCCTCTTCCCCCTGTCCTCTCTCTCTCTCTTGTAAGGATCTGGTGGCTTTTAAGACCAGCAGGCTAAACTGAAGTCATTATTGGCAGTGGACTGGAATATACCATGTGATTGTCAGATGAATATACATTTAAAAACATGGCCCTTATCAATCTGTAACTCCTAACACAACCCCCAGTTCACCCCCAGGAATTTGCTGTAGCAGAGTTCACGTACCTGAGGAGTGTATTATACATGAAGACTTTTTGGTTCTGTTTTTATTTTTTTTATATATATACATGCATCTATGGTAACCTGATATGTATTGATATTATAGTGGTGCTGGAGAATTGAAGCCTGTCTTTTCAAACATGCTTTTTTGTACAGTGAATTACCTGTATGTGTCGTCTTTGGGCAATTGTGTCACACAAACACATGGGTCTCGGTCTTATTCATGACACAGAACAATAGTTCACAAAACTATAATCTATTTCTTAATCAGTGGTTCTCGACCAGCTTGCTTCAGCAATCTACCAAATGAATAATTTATAATCTCTAGAAAAACAAGAATTAAAATAAGAAATCTTAATCCATACCACTTAGGTTTTTCTTTAAAATCTCAAAAACCCTGGATATACGAGGAAGCCTAATTTGAGTGATTTTTCTTAATCTGGAACACATGTAATTGAATAACGTTTTATGAAGACATGTTGATCTAATGCTTTATCAGGTAGAAATTGAGTATGTTTAATTCTTATCCATAAAAATAAATCAAATGACAAAAGTCATGCAGCCTTCAAATGTTGTGGAGAATGGGATTTAAAAAGGTTGAAAACCAATGTTTTAAATGCTACATGTGAATTTAGGCATCTCAATTATACGATGAAAATTGCATATTTGCTTAAGATTATATTTAACAGTATTTTTTCAGGGTTAGATGACAAACATTAAGTTTGAAATATTGACCAACACTAATTTTTGTAATATTGGCAAATATGACCGGGTACAGATATATTGTGGATTGTTCAGTCATTATTTACTAAGTTTTACAAGTAGGACAAAGATGTAATTTTTCTCTGTAAAACATTTTACATTATTTTTTTATTACTAAGCCTGGAATCAAAACATTTAGAAAACACGACAACAAAATATCTGGTTTGTACATGGCCTTTTCTACGAAGTCAAATCCAAATTTAACACTTTTCAAAAGGAGTGAATAGTTGTGTGATCCACTTCATTCTTTTCCTGGTAGTGGGATCTGTAGTCTCTTCAAGGCATTGGTGAAGTATTTAGGAAGGGGGCAGGACACTGTAATGTCACCGTGACCTTTTACCCGTGGCAGAACGATCCTTCGGGAGTGTAGGTGAAGAGGGAGATATCGTGTTTTACTCTGCACCAGTCCCAGCCGTTGCAGTGTGCCCTCTGGCAGCTTCTGTAATCCGAAATATGAGACCCACATGTGGTCAAGTCTTCGAACGTGACAATGAGTCATGTCTCAAGAAAACAATACCACTTCTTGATTATTCATTATGCACAACACTTACTATGTTCATATAGTCTTGTAAAAACTGACCCACGACTAAAAGCTCACTGTGGTTGTCTGCTAGAAAGTCTGGATTAAGCATTTGTTCATTAAAAATATGCATGGTGTAAACGCTGTTTGATCTGGAAAAACACTACCGTTCAAAAGTTTGGGGTCAGTACGATTTTTTTTGTAATAACTGGGCTAAAGGGATAGTTTATTTATAATGTTACAAAATATTTATTTTTCAAATATATACTGCTCTTTTAAACGTTCTATAAAATCAAAGATTCCTGAAAAAATGTATAACTTTCCACAAAAATATTAAAGAGTACATAATACACAATATCTGCTAATTTCATGTTATTCTTGAGTACATATACACTCACCTAAAGGATTATTAGGAACACCTGTTTCAGTTCTCATTAATGCAATTATCTAATCAACCAATCACATGGCAGTGGTCCTGGTCAAGACCAAGCCTGCAGTCTCCCCCTGCGTCCCAATTCGCATACTATCCATCCTAAATAGTATTCGAAAATAGAATTAGTATGTCCCAAATCGTAGTATGTTGAAAAGAGTATTCCAAAGATTCCCGGATGGTTTACTATTTCCGGTCCGAATTCACAGTATGGATCGATGGGCACTCTAACGGCTGATATTGCCCACAACCCATTGCGAGTTGCACGAGGATTCGATTAGAACTACAAACGCGGATAAAAAGCGTTAAAAAAACTACAAACATGACGGATGTGCGAGTTCGACGGTTAAGTAGAGAAGTTTAGATAAAGGGGTTTGAGTGACCCTACCAATATTTAACCTGACAAAAATATATTTATTCAGTGTTGTCCATATTATAGTTCACATGCAGCAGCATTGTGAACTTTTGTAATGACATGTTTGGCCATTCACTTTTAAATGCATCATTATAGGCTATTTAAACTGCAAACACATGAGGAGAGTCTCTGCATTAAAGACCCACAAATGGCAGATCAACGAGCGGCTACATTTCTCTCCGATACGGTAGGAGATTAGACTGAATGTGAAGGATTTGAACTGTGACGAATCTGACGATGATTGACAGGGCAGATAAACGGTGACGGGATGCACGTAACTAAGCGACAGAGTCCGGCAAAGTAGTATGTCCCGAAGCTTGCATACTTTTCTGCTACACACTCAAAAGTATATACTTTTTCTTCACAAAAAGAGTACATACTTTTAGGACGTAGTATAAGTAGGCGAATTGGGACGCAGCATCCCTCTCATTTACTGAAGCTTTCGCGCCTCGATCGCCCCCCAGTGACCGGTCCCAGTATAGCCGCCCCTCTGTGATTTCTAATGGACGCGAGGCAAACTAAATAATAAAATTACACTTCAAAAATTTCTCCCCAAAGTAAGTTTATGTCACTGAAGGCAGTTATCATCACAATGATTTCATTTCAGGTGTTTGTTTTAAAAATAAAAGTTTAGTTTGAGTTAGTTATTTGATGCTATAAAAACGGGGGATGTGACGTCATGATTGACAGCTGAGATCGACGTCTTCTCTGAGTGAAGTTGTCACTGAGGCACTAACGGACTTTTTTCGAAATTTTTGGGAGCAGATTAGAGCTTTAGCTTTAATTTCTACATTTCCATAACTGTTTATTTCACACCAACATAATTAATTGTTCTGCATCTGCGAGAGTGTGGGCGGGCTTTTGATATCGCACTTGTACTTCCTGCTCTACTTCCTGCGCTCTACTGCGCAACTCCGGTCCCGAAATCGCTACTGCGCAGACTCGGTCCCAAGATGTCCGCGCCGTGTAAGGCCGCCTAAAAGCTTCAAATCTGCCAAGCGGAAACGGATGATGTCGAGTCGTCCATATTTTTTTACGGTCTATGGTCAAGACAATCTCCTGAACTCCAAACTGAATGTCAGAAGGGGAAAGAAAGGTGATTTAAGCTATTTTGAGCGTGGCATGGTTGTTGGTGCCAGACGGGCCGGTCTGAGTATTTCACAATCTGTTCAGTTACTGGGATTTTCACACACAACCGTTTCTAGGGTTTACAAAGAATGGTGTGAAAAGGGAAAAACATCCAGTATGAGGCAGTCGTGTGGGCGAAAATGCCTTGTTGATGCTAGAGGTCAGAGGAGAATAGGCCAAAGGATTCAAACTGATAGAAGAGCAACTTTGACTGAAATAACCACTCGTTACAACCGAGGTATGAAGTAAAGCATTTGTGAAGCCACAACACACACAACCTTGAGGCGGATGGGCTACAACAGCAGAAGAACCCAACGGTTACCACTCATCTCCACTACAAATAGGAAAAAGAGGCTACAATTTGCACAACCTCACCAAAATTGGACAGTTGAAGACTGGAAAAATGTTCCCCTGGTCTGATGAGTCTCGATTTCTGTTGAGACATTCAGATGGTAGAGTCAGAATTTGGCATAAACAGAATGAGAACATGGATCCATCATGCCGTTACCACTGTGCAGGCTGGTGGTGGTGGTGTAATGGTGTGGGGGAGGTTTTCTTGGCACACTTAAGGCCCTTTAGAGCCAATTGGGCATTGTTTAAATGCCACGGCCTGAGCATTGTTTCTGACCATGTCCATCCCTTTATGACCACCATGTACCCATCCTCCGAAGGCTACTTCCAGCAGGATAATGCACCATGTCACAAAGCTCGAATCATTTCAAATTAGTTTCTTGAACATGACAATGAGTTCACTGTACTAAAATGGCCCCCACAGTCACCAGATCTCAACCCAATAGAGCATCTTTGGGATGTGGCGGAATGGGAGTTTCGTGCCCTGGATGTGCATCCAACAAATCTCCATCAACTGCAAGATGCTATCCTATCAATATGGGCCAACATTTCTAAAGAATGCTTTCAGCACCTTGTTGAATCAATGCCACATAGAATTAAGGCAGTTCTGAAGGTGAAAGGGGGTCAAACACAGTATTATGTAGTATGGTACCATACCAGTAGTATGGTGTAGTATGGTGTTCCTTATAATCATTTAGGTGAATGTAGAGTAGTATTGCATGCTTCATATCGCTGAAAAGTCTTTAGTTTTATCATATTTATAAAAGACAGATACGCCGTACGGATTCTTTCTGCCACGCTTGTGAAAGCGTGCAGTGGGCAGAGCTAAAGAGTCACAAGCACACAATACATAATATTATTACGCAATACATAATATTATCCCTGAATAACTTTCGATTCACTATACGTTCTTTTTGTTGACAGACATTTGATGCAGTTTTACTCACCACCTGCGGTTTCAACTCATGACTGGGAACAAAGAAACACACTTGCTGCTCCAGAAAAACAAACTGCATCCACTGTTTCCTTAACACTGGATTCTTTGGGAAGGTTATCTTTCCCTCACGACCAAAAAACACACTTCTTTAGTTCCATTGTTGATTTCTTGATTTAGCCTGACAAGCCAGACCCACATCAAGATGTTGGGTCTGGGAACACACCATTGGGAGGGCTCAATTCTAGGGGCAGGATAAACGGTTGTCTTTCAAATTCCCTCTGCTTGCTACAACCAACCATTGCGCTATCAGTGGTGAGAAAACAATCACAAGCGGGTTGTGGCCGAGTCCCATGCGTTTTTCCACCAGCGGAGCTAGTTGATAGATTTTCAGCAAAACTCAGAAAACATCTTCCTTTTTTAACTTTCCTTTTTTGTTAGCAGGGAAGTAGCAGGAAATTCACACAGAACCGTCGCAACTTTACCATCATGTTAAGCCCGCCCACCGACTCTATACGTGATGTGATTGGCCTGACTAGAGTTTGGTTTTTCAAGCTCGCAGTCGCAAGCCAACAGAAGTTGCTAGACGACCCTGGCTGCAAATTACATTTGCTGCCACTAGGTTGCGTCTAGATTTCTAGGCTAGGTTTGTTTATCATTCAAGGAAACAGTGCTTCAACACTTTCTCTAACATTGTTATATTTATCATACCTGGGGTGCTAGTTTGTTCCAGTGAGAATATTTATGGTCTCCAAGAATGGGACAGGTCAAAGCAAGAGCCAAGTGCACTCGAAGCTGGTTTTTTACACCTAAAACAAAAATTATAAGAGAATCTAGTCATCATATGCTTTCATTTCTTCATTTAAATAAATTAGACATTGCAGTATTTAAGGGCAAACTAGTTACATTTAAAATAATTAGGGAGTATAAGGCACAATTAGGAATAACACTCTTAGTTGGGTATGCTTTTCACATGTCATGGTCAGTCAATACCTGTGACAGGCTGCAGTTCCACCAAGCTGCAGCCATTAGTGCTGTCCAGAACTCGATACTGTGTGACTGCACTTTGTGCCTGCCGATTAGCTCTCACCCTGGTCACTCCATCTCCCTCCTCATTCACTTTGAACAAAGGGCTTAGACCCATCTGAGGAGAATAAGCATTTTACTTCACATTCATTCAAGTAATGTAAGAAAACTGCAAAAGAGCCTACTCTTATAGTTGAAAAGTCACCTATTTTCTAAATGCATCATATTGATTTTATTGTGAAGAATTCATGCACATTTTTTTAACCGTGTTTCATCAAAAAATTCTCCAATCATTCCGGTCCGCTTAGTTTACTTTAAAATGAAAATTAACCCATGATCACCCGGTAGGTGTGTATGACTTCCTTGGTTCTGATGAGCACAATTATAAATATCTCTGGCTCTTCCAAGCTTTACAATGGCAGTGACGGAGTGCATTTAATTTGGAAGCTCATAAAAAAGCACATCCATCCATCGGCTAAAAAAAAGCCTTCTGAAGCAAATTGGTCGAGTTTTGTAAAAAATATATATATCCATATTTATAAATTTACGAATAAAATATCTAGATTCCGGCATAACGCTTTCTGTATTCAATTTTCGCAGAAAGTGTAACGCCTCTTGCAGTTCAAAGCGCACTTCCAACGTCGCACCAGTTAAGTTTTTTTCTTAGGTTGAATACGGAAGGCAAATGGAACACTGACATTATAAATCTTGGAAGAGCCAGGATATTTATTAACTCTGATTGTATTCATCGGAAAGACGAAAGTCAATCATGGGGAAATTTTCATTTTAAAGTGACCACTTTCAACGCTGTTTATTTTATTTTATACAATAGTGTGCAACAGTCTGATTCCGGACTGCATTCATTTTCTCCATAGGGAAATTGTTTTTTATCGATAACTTATAAACATTTAAAAGACAGGCCTACTATAATCAATGGTATATGCTTTTTTCTTAGTGGAGAAAAACTGCATTCCCCATGATGCTGTACAGAAAATTACACCAATCAAAGAGTCTTAACAAGTAAACCAATAGAGCTCTTTAGCTCCACCCACTCTAGTTATTCTCCCTCCCTATGCTCTCAACATACTTAAATAACACTTTAACAGTCTTTTTTATTAAATAACTATGGGAAAAAAATGGAAAAAAATTATTTGAATTAACGCCATTGAAAAAGTGGGCTAGCACTAATGCACTCTACTAGCTGCAAGCTTACATTTAGATCTGCCTCCATCCAATCATTACCCAATGGATAGAACCAAGCCCCGTCCAACATATTATTATTTCAATAAATTGTTTCACTCAGATGTACGTCACAACACAGAAAAAAGTTACCTTCTGTTACTTCTCGACTTTAATAAATCAAATTTGTAGGGACTTTAAAAACAGGCTGGAATAGGAAATTGTTCTTATGAATACAATGATATATTACCTTAAAATGCGGCTGCGGTCCCATGACCTCCTTTTCTATAATGGGAATGTCAATCACTCCCTCGGATGGAACAGGCACACCTACAGTGACCGCCCTAAACAAAATAATATGTTTACGTTTGTGTAGGTTATGAATCAACTGAAAATAAGGAAACAATTTATTCTAAATGACATACAATTAAAGACAAGCAACAAATTCTATTTTTTTTAAGTATAACTTACATGAATGTCCTTTCCACTTTGTGTGATCTGATGAGTGTTTGTACATGTTCAGCTGCTTCCTCTGTTTTAGCCAGGATCAAAACTCCAGTAGATTCTTTTTCCAGACTGTGGCAAAAATGCAACTGGGATCCTGCCTGCATGCCATCAGTTATCTTTGCAAGCAAAGGCAGACACTCTGAAATGCTGTTTCTGATTCCATCTACATCTATAACAGCAAAATTAAGGAAGATATTAGTATATCAAATGATCTGTCTAGCTGATAATATGAATATTTTTATAGAAATAAATGGTTCATAATTTAAAAGTGAATATTATTTAGTACTATAAAATCCCCTCTATACAAAACATTACAGAATATTTTTTTCAAAAATGATGTTAATGAGACGTCAAATACTCACTATGCAAAGGCACACCATATGGTTTATTTATGGCGATTATGTTTTTGTCTTCATAAAGAATGCTCCTGTAAAGAGCTTTTGCGAAAACACTGGGGTGAATAGACTGTAGTTGCTGGCTTAACTGTTTAAGTTCATTCACTCTGTTCTGTAGAGGTGACACCGGAACCTTTGGAGTGGAACGAAAAAATACGGAACCTAAATGGTTGCACATAAACTCACTATAGTCAAAACAGACAATACATGCATAATTAAACGCAGCCAACCTCATTTTTGTCGTCTATTCGTTTTTCTTTATCAACCCGAAGCCTGTTCGCGATATCTGCTGCTTTCAGACACGTTTTCTGGCTAGAAGCGACGGTCTCAGTCTTTGAAGCTGTAGCATACGCTCTCATGAGCATCGTGTATGTAACCTCACGTGCGTGTCGCATTTTCACAGATCAACAGTTCAGAAGTAACTCTCTTTCTAAAAACCTGAGCCCCGAGATCTTACGTCACTAATTGCTGTATATATCAGATTAAAAATACGAGTATGACAGCTAAAGCCGAGTAATCAAGTGGACACTACATAAGAAAAGATGAGCAAAAAGAAATAATGCACACCAGTTCAAAATAAAAGTCACTATGCAGCGCGATATATAGGCTACACAAAATCAAGCAAAAATGCTTGATTAAATAAATCCCTAATAGGTAACAAATATAGGCCAATTCGTTCCGGTATCTAATTACACTGACGCTCAGATCAATTTGTAATAGAAAAATCAAACAATGTATGAGTAAGCCAAGTTCTAAAAACATTTAAAATAAATAAATGAAGGTTATTTGGATTTTATTTCAGCTGGGTAACACGCTTTATGAATACCATTGCATTAAATAAAATATTAAGCAAACAAACAACCTCTGCAAATAACAAATTACGCTTCTAAACCTTTTGTGCAATTTCGTTTCACACAAAAACATCTAGTGGATGTAACGTTATGACTTTAGCAGAAGTTCAAAATAAAAGTGGTAATTGGGTAAAATAAACATATAAGCTACTATTACATAAAAATAGCAAAATAAAATTCTGGACTTCTGGACTATTTTATTCACATTTTTTGATTCACAAAAAAGAAGAAGTTTTTTGCCCCATAGTTATACGAGAAACAGTCACCAGTCCTGCTGTAGCCTATGTTTCTGATTCACAAAAAAAAAAAAAACATTCAGAAGAGTCATAAAAACCCTCTTTTAACCCATTTTAATCCTCTATTTTGAGTAAATATTAGTTAGATCAATAGGATTGCAGCCAAACCAAATGTAGCCTAATATAAACAACATACATTTGTCATTATAGCTAAAGAGGCTGGCTGAGCTGAAAAACAGAGGTGGACAAATTCCTTCTAAATATTGTTTAGCGACGCATACGGACAAGTCAATGTTAAAATAAAAAAGTCTCTAGTGTGTGAAGAAGAAAGAAAATCTATGTGTCCAGAGTATGTGTGTGTATCTTTGGAGGGAGGGCTGCGCTGAATAATGAATAATGGCTGGGTTTGTGCTCACAGCTAAGTGAATTAAACATGAAGCCAACACTAGCAAACTCACAGGTATGTTCTATCTCTTTCTGTCTTTATACACATAAATAACATCAGATGTAAACTTTTTTTGTCATATGATCTTACTTACACAATAAACTGCCCCCACCCTCTTTTTTAAAGACACAATACAGCACTTTTTTCTTAAATCAAATCTCATAAACCTCATACACAATCACAAAGAGTTGTAAAGACAGTTTACTTGAAAAGGCTTTTCGCTAGCTGGTTAGGTTATCTAATTGAACAGCCTGTCCCGCTGGTTGGGGGTCAGCAGCCGCCTGCACGGTATCTCATGTCAGCCTGGTGGAATTTGAGCTCCCACAGGCCGCTGGTTTATATGCTCCTATCAGGTCCTCGATGTGTGTGAGTGATAATGTGCCATTTCTTTTCACAAATGGAGCGTTGCATAACTGTTTGTGGAAGAGCGAGACAGCTAGATAATGTCCAGACTCTCAGTTACAGTAGGGTTCTGCCTTTTATTTTACATCAGAGCAAACCTACAGCATTATAATACAGCTCATCACAGATAACAGATGTTGTCATCCACTTAATACCCCATAAGGGCCACCAGTGATGGGTGAATAATACTAGATAGGTGGTGTGCTGGAACCCATCCCCTGACAGGTGTAATATTAGGCTACACATCTTCCTCAGTTCCGCAGATCGAGTTTCAAACAGGATTCCCCAGGTAAGATGCTTCAGGGGCGTTGATGTCATTGTACGGAAGTGAGTTGGACCACACTGCTGGGCACAGATAGCAGTGCCACTGAAGACAATAGGTGGGAGTTTCAACAGGAATTCGGACTGAGCTGGAGCATCACCGGGACTTGGGATGTCGCATCAGACTGGTATCCATGGTAAGCTCAAGCAAACCTTTATTTCAATACCCTGCTGCCCATATGGATTTGTACTATTTGAGTAATACCAGTTTATATTGTTTACTCTTCTCCTTTTAGTGAAAGGGAAGCATGCATTTCAGTCAGAAGTGTAATATAAAATATAAAGATATACACATTAAAGGCAAAATGAAAGATGTTTGGAATGACACCTGTTAAAGCTCAAAAAAAAGGAAGAAAAAAAAGAGCCAAATAGTGCATCAAAACCTCGCATTCTCAGATTTCCCTGGAGTCTATGTGCAAATACAGTTTTGGGGGGAAAGAATTAAGAGAAAAATCCAAGTTGAGAACTCATTGTTAAGTGGTCTCTTATTTTTTCCATAGCTGTATATATAAATTTGAAGGCAAAGGGAATTATCTATTAAAAAAGAAAACTTGAATGTTTCTTAGTTGGAAATTTGCATAACTCTTGGATTTAGCAATCAAACATATGGTTGCAAGGGTATACATATAGTTATTTAGTGGTATATATATATATATATATATATATATATATATATATATATATATATATATATATATATATATATATATATATATATATATATATATTTACCACTATGATAATATTAGACTATTCACAGTTTTATGTGAATGATGATGGGAGGTAATTTAAGCTTACGGGCGGAAGCGCCGCTCCTCATCCATCTCACCTGCACCTACATCATTTATGAGTCCTGATGCCCCGTTACCATGGTGAGGCCAAGAATGAGGCACAGGCCGCACAGTGTGGAAGTAGTGTAACATTTCCTTTGTTTCAGTCAATTTTCTTCTGTTTTAAAAACTCCTCAAGTATAATGTAAGTATTTATAATATGAAATATGATGGGATGGTCACTTCAGTATTGTAATGTGACATTAAACAATTCTGTGTTTTAACCTTTTCTCTGTTTATCGTCGTATACCTCTCTGCTGAAACCAGCAACTCCAGACTTGAGAGAGTTCCTTGTGAAGGCAAGAAGAGGAGCTGTCAGAGCGATGAAGATTGTGATAAAGACCGGTGAGTAGGAGCATGTGTTTCTGTATATGTCAATACACTGAGAATGGTTTGGTTTGAGTAAAAAGATTGAGAGAGCTTTTGATTAGTTTAATACTATTTGCACTTTCCAATTTATGAATCAATTTAATGGAAAAAAAGTTTTAAAAAATACTATTTAGAGTATTACAGGCTGCTCACATTTACATATTTACAAAAAAGTATTTGGAGATGCATACAATTTATGACAATTTTAGTGGATGTATGAAGTTGTGAAAAAGAAAATGTTGAATAATTAAATTTTAATGCTAATATATCTTAAATGTCTGAAGTTCAGATAATTGCATTGTTTTTTAAATGCAGTTATAAAACAGAAGTTGCAATAGTCTCCCCCCCCCCCCCCCCCCTTATTGTGACGTTTATCTTAAACATGCAAGAAATATAGGGCGGGACATTATTGTGTTAATCAGTAATTGTTTGGATCTTTGGATGGTTTTGGTTTGCTATTGGTCAGTCTCAGTGACCGTTAGTCTCGCCCTCGCACCGGTAAATGTGTCAGTAGAAAAGAGAAAAGAGCTAGTGGGAGATAAAGTAATCTTAATTAAAGATTATATATATATATATATACACTCTGAAACATGCTGGGTTAAAAACAACCCAAGTTGGGTTGAAAATGGACAAACCCAGAAATTGGGTTGTTTGAATAGGTCCATTCACTGGGTTCAAACAACCCAATTTCTGGGTTTGTCCATTTTCAAACCAACTTGGATTGTCGTTTTGACTTCATGGCCTGTTTAACATGCAATTAAGTGTCCAGACACATACATTCGGAAATGTAATATTTTTCGTAAGAAGTGCCCGATTTAAAAATCACACTTAAGTGTAATTGTTGTTTTTTTGTTTGTTTTTTAACAAGGGTACCGATCAAGTTTACATGAATGTTCATCATTTAGGTGTTGTTTTATCTTTTATAATGGATCAATGGATACTTTTAAAATGGATCAATGGATACTTGTGAAATGCTACATTTCACGTTTACATTTTTTTTAAATGTGTGCTTTCTTAACTTTTGTTTAAAATAAATGTCACTTGGTTTGATCTTTTGTCATTCTATCTATCTATCTATCTATCTATCTATCTATCTATCTATCTATCTATCTATCTATCTATCTATCTATCTATCTATCTATCTATCTATCTCTCTATCTCTCTCTCTCTCTCTCTCTCTCTCTCTCTCTCTCTCTCTCTCTCTCTCTCTCTCTATATATATATATATATATATATATATATATATATATATATATATATATATATATATATATATATAGTATTTGTTTAGGTACAAGTTGTGTTGTACTCTTACTAACAGCTTGTACCTTAACAAATATATTTTGGTGTGAATGATGTCAAGTAAAAGGTGAAGATAAATTGGACTGAGGAATGTTATACATGCAGTGTGTGATAACAGTGGCACCATGCTGTTTTTGGACCCAGACTGATAGTCAGTGCATTTATCTGGGGCTACTGCAAGTCGAGGTGTGTGTTATGAGGTGTGTATGTGCGTGTATCTGTCTGTGTGTGTTTCAGAGCAGCTGGTGTTGGGAGCGTACAGAGAGGTTTCTCAGAGCTGGGATCAGGACTATGACGCATGTGTCCTGCCCATGCTGGATGGCCTAGAGCCCTGTTATATCCTTTACCGCCTCGACTCACAGAACCAGCTGGGATATGAGTGGCTGTTTATCTCCTGGTCGCCAGACCAGTCACCAGTAAGTAGGAAACACATGATAAAGTGAAGAGTGTACACAAACTCTCACTCTATAAATAACATTCCTTTAGCTCTTGGGTTTCAAATATTGTGAATTACCCTTCTGAATGACAATAGCTATTCATTCTACACAACATAGGTGAGGTTAAAGATGGTGTATGCTGCTACCCGAGCCACACTGAAGAAAGAGTTTGGTGGAAGTCACATAAATGATGAACTGTTCGGAACAGTCCAGGTGTGTAGTTGTTCTATTTGATCATTTTACCTCTATATAATCTATAAACTAGTTATCAATTGTGCTTCTAATACAACAGCTGAGGGAGTGATGTTATATTTGACTAAATCCTTCTTGTTTTTAAATATCATTCCAATCAGTCTCTCTTTATTTTCTTCCTTCTTTGGAAAGTCAAGAAAATGCTGTAGTGGATTTTTACATTTCCTTTTGGGAATGCAAAAATCATACTCTCTGAGAATCTGATTGCTGTAATTCCGCAATTGACCAATCAGAATCAAGTATTCCAGACAGTTAATCATTATGCGATGCCTGAATGTCATGACCAATCAGAGTAGAACATAAAGTTGTGTAATATGAATGATTTAATATGATCTAATAATGTGTTTTCCTGACATATTACCTTTGGCCATTTGTTTTCTGCTTTAGATATCCTACAAAAAAATGGATTGTTTGTTGGTATCTATGGTTCCACGAATAAAACATGGAATCTTTCCATTACACATGTACATGTACACATGTACACATGTATTTTTTAAAGTAAAAAAAGTTTCTTCAGAATATTAAAATGTTCTTTATACTAAGAAAAAATGGTTATTTTAAGAATTCACTGGTTCTTTTGAGACCCAAAAATATATTTTTCTATGGAATCACTGTAAAAACCCAATATTGTAACCTTTGTTTGAAAGTAAGTTTGATTTTTTTAAGAACTGTTCAGTGAAGGTTTTTTTGAGGAACCCAAAATTGTTATGTGGCATCCGCATCACTGTAAAAAAAACCTTTGGAAAGTTTATTTCACAGACAAGGCTTAAGCCATAGTCTCAGACTAAAATGCATGCAAACTGTGTAATATTTTATGTATAATTTATTTATAATAAATGTATTCTGTTTACTCACATTTGCACATATTCTTTAATTTCACATATTAAGAAGTGTGATGACGCGTCATCTAAGCACTATTTTCTGTTCTGATCTTCAGGAAGACATCTGTTTCCAAGGTTATCTACGACATCTGTCCTCCTCCTCCAGCCCAGCCCCCCTCACCACTGCTGAGCAACAACTCCATCAGATTAAGATAACAGAGGTGAGCAAGGCCCAAAATGTGGAAATCGCTGCATACCAAAACTGAATATCTGACAGTTTGTTTAATATCTAATAAATTCATGTATTTCTTAAAAATGCACCTAACAGGACAGAGTGGCACGGGTAAGTGTCCTGTGTTTTCATTTAGTCCTGTGTTTTCATTTAGCAAGTGTGTGACTACTTGTGGTGTGTAAACAAGTGGATTTACATTTCTTTTTAGGACGAGCGAAGGCGAGTTGCCACCGTAAGTGGACAAGCAAAGGTAGCGATTGCTCTAAATATTATTAGTAATATTAATGTTACAGAGAACAATATATATATATATATATATATATATATATATATATATAAAACGTGTGTGTGTGTGTGTGTGTGTGTGTGTGTGTTTCTGATACAGACAGAGATCAGCGTGGAGAGTAAAAATCCGACTTTACAGGGTTTGGCATTCCCATTACAAGAGGAGGCTAAACATGCTTTACAGCAACTTAAACACAAACGCATCAATTACATTCAACTAGTAAGTCCCACATGCATACACTATGAAAATATTTTAAATGTAGGTTCAAAGGCAAAATGTTCAGACTGCCACTTATACTTTTAACAGTACTGGTTTAAAGATTTTGAATGCTATTACTGCATTATGCATATTTTAAATCCTTCAAATATGCTGATCTGGTGCTCAAGAAACAATTAGGTTGACAACAGTTATGCTGCTTAATATTTTTGTGGAAACCGCAATACATTTTTTCATCTTTTGCAACATTTAAATGTTTTAACTGCCACTTTTGATCAATTTAATGCATCATTGCTGAATAAAATATATTTCTTTAAAACCACAACAACAACATACTCATCCCAAACTTATGAATGGTTAACATATTAAATAAATATTGTGTACATATTTATATAACCGCATAGAATATGTGTGCCTGCTGCACTTATTATCTACATCAGCCCAATCACAAAGCACTTTTTTACTGTATCATCTTTTAGAGGCTAGACACCGAACGAGAGACAATTGAGCTGGTCCACACTAGTCCTACAGACACCAAAGAGCTGCCAAGCAGAATCCCCACTGATGCCCCACGATACCACTTCTTCCTGTACAAACACACCCATCAAGGACAGGCACTGGAAGCTGTAGGTTAGTGTGAAGATATTATTCAACTTTTTTTTCTGACAATATCACAATAAGCTGAGTTGGCTTCTTTTAAATTTGTAATGTTTCTACAAAGCTAACGTTATGTTTGTGCTTGGATATTTGGACCAGTTTTCATCTACTCCATGCCCGGGTATAGTTGTAGCATCAAAGAAAGGATGCTCTACTCCAGCTGTAAGAATCGACTGCTGGATGAGGTAGAGAGAGACTACCACATAGAGATCGCCAAAAAGGTACACCGACAACAACAACTGTTTTACAAGTTAGCTTGAGTTAGTAGACGCTTTGACCTGACTTTGACCTGAGTTGAAGAGTACAAGGTTGTCTGTCTGTCTATCTGTCTGTCTGTCTGTCTGTCTGTCTGTCTGTCTGTCTATCTGTCTGTCTGTCTGTCTATCTATCTATCTATCTATCTATCTATCTATCTATCTATCTATCTATCTATCTATCTATCTATCTATCTATCTATCTATCTATCTATCTATCTATCTATCTATCTATCTATCTATCTATCTATCTATCTATCTATCGTACTATCTATCTATCTATCGTACTATCTATCTATCGTACTATCTATCTATCGTACTATCGTACTATCGTACTATCGTACTATCGTATCTAATCTAAAGTGAGAACTTGATGTGCCTATAATGATTAAACAGGTTACTTTTCATAGTTTGTGATTAAGATTTCTTTAATGGAAACCCCATACTTTATCCTTTAATCAGTCAATTTCAAAAGCTTATTTGTTTTGCTTTTGTATACTTAAAGGGATAGTTCACCCAAAAATGAGCTCATGATTTACTCACTAAAGACATCCTAGGTGTATATGACATTCTTCTTTCAGAAGAATGAAATCTGATTTTAGTTATTTAAGTTTATAAAGTTTTAAATACTAATATTTTTCTTTAAAAAAACAATCGATTTGCTTCAGAAGGCCTTTATTAACCCACTGGAGTCATATGGATTACTTTTATGATGGATGGAAGAACCTTTTTGGACTTTAAAATCAGGGCCTTTTACTCCCATTATAAAACATGGAAGAGCAAAGATATTATTTCATATATCATTGATTTTATTCATCTGAAAGAAGATCAGGATTGACCAAGATCAGGTATAGGAAGTCCTATACATCTAGGGTGGCTTGAGGGTAAATCATGGGATGAATTCTACTATCCCTATAATAACTATACTATTATAATAACAACTATCCTTTATGGATCACTTAAATATTGCCAAAGACTAATGTTTATGTTATTGGCAACATACATTAACTCTTTACTTGCCAAACACAGTTTTTCCACAATTTTCCAGGTTTCCGTGTTTTTACTGTTATAAGTGGCACTATTACGGATATTCTGTACAGAATCCCCTGATCAAAACACAGATGAAGAAGACACAAAAAAACAAGCGATTGTTTGCGCAGATGCATATTATGTAAAATAACATGGAATTTTCAGTGTTTCTGTTTTTTTACTGTTAACGCTAGGGGGGCACTATTACTGATCAAAACACAGGCGAAGAATATGCAAAAAAATTAAATGTCATTGTCAATGTTAAAAACTGTTTTTTATTCTAACCTTTAAAGGGTTAGTTCACCCAAAAATGAAATTGATATCATTAATGACTCACCCTAATGTCGTTCCATACCCGTAAGACCTTCATCATCGTTCATCATCGGAACACAGTTTAAGATATTTTATATTTAGTCTGAGAGCGTATGCACACTATACTGTCCATGTCCAGAAAGGAAACAAAAACATCATCAGTAGTCCATATGAGACATCAGTTAGTTCATTAGAATCTCTTGAAGCACCGAAAATACATTTTGGTCCAAAAATAACAAAAACTACGACTTTATTCAGCATTGTCTTCTCTTCCACGTTGGTTTTCAAACCTCAAATAAAGATTCAACCGGTCATGAATCTTCGCCGTATCCGGTCAGCAAAACTCAGAACACATCTTCCCTTTTTAAGAATGACTTCAGTGCCGTTCTTTGTTCTTTTCTCAGAGAAAAGCTTAACTCCAAGTCTTCCAGAGTTGCGGTCAAAGCCGATTCGAAAGACCGCCGTTCGCCAGTTTCTGTTTACTAGTAGACAGCACACAAATTAGAGAGCAAAAGCAGAGCAAATTATGTGAAGCCCCGCCCACCGACTCTATACGTTGTGATTGGCCTGACCATAGTTTGGTTTTTACAGCTCAGAAGTGTATTGAGAGTTGCTAGACGACACTCGCGGCAGATTAGATTTGCTGCCGCTAGGGTGCGTCTAGATTTATAGGCTAGCAGTTTGGCAGTTTGACACACGATCCAAATCATGAATCAATCCGCTGATTCATGACTGTTTGAATCTTTATTTGAGGTTTGAAAACAAACGCGGAAGAGAAGACAATGCTGACCAAAGTCATAGTTTTTGATATTTTTGGACCAAAATGTATTTTCGATGCTTTAAGAGATTCTAAATACCTAACTGATGTCACATATGGACTACTTTGATGATGTTTTTATTCCCTTTCTGGACATGCACAGTGTAGTGTGCATACACTTAGATACGCTATCGCACTAAATATAAAATATCTTAAACTGTGTTCTGAAGATGAACGGAGGTCTTACGGGTGTGGAACGACATTAGGGTGAGTCATTAATGACATTAATTTCATTTTTGGGTGAACTAACCCTTTAACTTAGTGTAACTTAACAGAGCAAAATTTGCTTCTAATCAAATGAATGCATATTTCAGTAAATCTGCTTATGCATCGTGTGTGTAGATGGAGATTGATAGTGGAGAGGCGCTGACGGAGGATTTCCTGTATGAAGAGGTGTACCCGAAACAGCATGCTCTGAAACAAGCCTTCACCAAGCCAAAGGGCCCTACAGGGAAACGAGGGAACAAGCGTCTAATCAGAGGAGCGGGAGAGAATGGAGATGAGAGCTAGATTCATACAGTCAACAAATGTAAAATGACAGTGGAAACTCATTTAATTACACCCTCAATGGTCTTGTCTGAGCCTTGCATTTCATCGTTATTATTATTTTTTTATTTTAGATTTTAACTAGTCTTCTTTCACTCTGAAACACATTCTCACACTGTTTTCAATGCCACATAAAATGTGTTGTTTAGGTGATGATTTTTATGTTATAATTAAAATAAAATCTATTAATCTGTCTTATTAAATCTCCGTTTTTGTTTTACTATGGAACAGCATTTTATTAACACTTTAGCAGACCTCTCAGCCATTTAGTAAAGCACATTTTGACTGTTTTTAGATCAGATAATCAAAAGATATTAGTTATAACTGCAGTTTACTACAATACAACATTTTAATCTGATATATATATATATATATATATATATATATATATATATATATAATGGAATAAATAAAATAATAAATTCTAGTAGGCCTAGAAATATCATCTGTCTGATCAGAACATTTTATATATTAAAGCTGAAATGTATTATTTCCTCCAGCTGAGACACTTCAGATGCGCACTGTTTGCCATTGATGGTTTTGAATTGCTTGACATGTGATTGGAATCACTTGAAAAAGAAAAAAAGGCCTACAGTGCAAATTGGCTACATACAATTATAATGAGAACATTAAAATTGTGTACTTGGGACATGTCTTAATGGTGAGACTTTTGTTTCTGTAATCAGGCTCTCAAAAATTACATAACAATTTGGATTCACAATTATTCGAATATACTCCAGGGTTTCTACTGATACAAAGCCATATGCTAATCAGTGAAGTAACCCACCAACTGATGTCACATATGGACTACTTTGATGATGTTTTTTATTCCCTTTCTGGACATGGGCAGTATAGTGTGCACACGCTCTTGGACTAAATATAAAATATCTTAAACTGTGTTCTGAAGATGAACGGAGGTCTTACTTATTAATGACATCAATTTCTATTTTGGGTGAACATCTTTAACATGAACTAATAATGAACTTAATTTCTACAGCATTTATCTTTGTTAATTTAAACATCTACGGCATATTACATTATTAAAATCAAAAGTTGTATTTGTAAACGCTAGTTAATGCTCTGTGAACTAACATGAACAAACAATGAACATCTGGACTTGTAGGCCTATTAACTAATGTTAACAAAGATTAATAAATAAGCTACAGTAAAAAAAAAAAATCAATGTACACTTTTTGTCACATGCCTGTCCTGTCGTGTGTGCACTTGTGGGTTTTGTTATGTTGAGCATGTGCTCGTGTCCCTTTCAGTTCCCTCCCCCTTGTTATCTGATTATTGGTTAATTTGCCCCACCTGTTCTCCCTCATTATCTGCCTTGTTTGTTCCCTTTATATCTCCTTGTGTTTGTCAGTCTGTGTTGGATCCTTGTGTAATGTCTGCGTCTTCCGTCCTACCCGTGATTCTGTTGGTTTGTTTAAGTTTATATGTTATTATTCTATTATGTGTTTTTCCCCCTCGTGGGTTGTTGTTTTGAGTTTATGTTTTATTTTATAATAAATAATCATTTGCTGCACTTGAGTCCTCGCACCCTTTTCCATTGTATGTGACGTGACAGAAGGATCCAACCATACAATGAGGACTCAGCAGAGAAGTTCTCCCTCGGTGCCAGTCCCGGGGGTCCCGAGTCCGGGAATCCCGAGTCCAGACATGGCCTGGAGGGCTGTTATGGGAGGCTTTGTGGTGGCAGTCCTGCATGCTTGGGAGAAGCACAGGGTGTCATCCACAACTCCGGTGGTCCCAGTTCCGGTGGATCGTGTTCCGGTGGTCCCAGTTCCGGTGGTCCCTGTGCCGGTGGATCGTGTTCCGGTGGATCGTGTTCCGGTGGTCCCAGTGCCGGTGGATCGTGTTCCGGTGGTCCCTGTGCCGGTGGATCGTGTTCCGGTGGTCCCTGTGCCGGTGGATCGTGCTCCGATGGTCCCTGTACCGGTGGATCGTGCTCCGGTGGTCCCTGTGCCGGTGGATCATGTTCCGGTGGTCCCAGTGCCGGTGGATCGTTTTCCGGTGGTCCCTGTGCCGGTGGACTCCATTCCGGTGGTCCCGAGTCCGGAAACGGCCTGGAGGGCTGTGATGGGATGCTTTGTGGTGGCAGTCCTGCATGCGTGGAAGGAGCACAGGGCTTTATCCGAAGCCCCGGAGGCAGTTCCGGTGGTCCCAGTTCCGGTTGATCGTGTGCCGGTGGTCTCAGTTCCGGTGGATCGTGTTCCGGTGGTCCCTGTGCCGGTGGATCGTGTTCCGGTGGTCCCAGTTCCGGCAGATCATGTTCCGGTGGTCCCAATGCCAGCAGATCGTATTCCGGTGGTCCCAGTGCCGGTGGATACTGCTGGACTGGAGAAGTTTCCCCAACGCCCTGCCTGCGCCGCTGAGGCGCCCTGCTCTCCCTGCGCCGCTGAGGCGCCCTGCTCTCCCTGCGCCGCTGAGGCGCCCTGTTCTCCCTGCGCCGCTGAGGCGCCCTGCTCTCCCTGCGCCGCTGAGGCGCCCTGCTCTCCCTGCGCCGCTGAGGCGCCCTGCTCTCCCTGCGCCGCTGAGGCGCCCTGCTCTCCCTGCGCCGCTGAGGCGCCCTGCTCTCCCTGCGCCGCTGAGGCGCCCTGCTCTCCCTGCGCCGCTGAGGCGCCCTGCTCTCCCTGCGCCGCTGAGGCGCCCTGCTCTCCCTGCGCCGCTGAGGCGCCCTGCTCTCCCTGCGCCGCTGAGGCGCCCTGCTCTCCGTGCGCCGCTGAGGCGTCCTGCTCTCCGTGCGCCGCTGAGGCGTCCTGCTCTCACCGCGCCTCCCTGGCGCCCCCTGCACTCACCGCGCCTCCCTGGCGCCCTGCTCTACCCGCACTGCCCTGGCTGCCTGAACTCTATGGGCCGCCCCGGCCGCTTGAACTTGGTGGGCCTCCCGAACTCGGTGGGCCGCCCTGGCCATTTGAACTTTGTGGGCCACCATGGCCTCCTGAACTTTTTGTTTTCCTCGTTCCTCCCTTGTTTACCCCTCCCTTGTCTGTACCTTCTTTGTCTGTCCCTCCCGTGCCCCCCTGGTCTGTCCCTCCCGTGCCCCCCTGGTCTGTCCCTCCCGTGCCCCCCTGGTCTGTGCCTCCCTGGTCTGTCCCTCCCGTCCCTCCCTGGTCTGTCCCTCCCCTCCCTCCCTGGTCTGTCCCTCCCCTCCCTCCCTGGTCTGTCCCTCCCGTCCCTCCCTGGTCTGTCCCTCCCGTCCCTCCCTGGTCTGTCCCTCCCCTCCCTCCCTGGTCTGTCCCTCCCCTCCCTCCCTGGTCTGTCCCTCCCGTCCCTCCCGTCCCTCCCTGGTCTGTCCCTCCCGTCCCGCCCGGGTCTGTCCCTCCCGTCCCTAGTGGAGCGTCTGGTAGCCGCTCCTTAAGGAGGGGGTAATGTCACATGCCTGTCCTGTCGTGTGTGCACTTGTGGGTTTTGTTATGTTGAGCATGTGCTCGTGTCCCTTTCAGTTCCCTCCCCCTTGTTATCTGATTATTGGTTAATTTGCCCCACCTGTTCTCCCTCATTATCTGCCTTGTTTGTTCCCTTTATATCTCCTTGTGTTTGTCAGTCTGTGTTGGATCCTTGTGTAATGTCTGCGTCTTCCGTCCTCCGTCCTACCCGTGATTCTGTTGGTTTGTTTAAGTTTATATGTTATTATTCTATTATGTGTTTTTCCCCCTCGTGGGTTGTTGTTTTGAGTTTATGTTTTATTTTATAATAAATAATCATTTGCTGCACTTGAGTCCTCGCACCCTTTTCCATTGTATGTGACGTGACACTTTTGCTGTAAGTTCATGTTATTTAATGCATTATGTTAGCAAATGAAACCTTATTGGAAAGTGAGGCCGATGTTATTAACCATACCAACATTCTGACTACACATTTTCTGGAATTGGACTTACCCAGCACTGCTTACCTTGCAGTCACCTCCCATCACATCCCCATTCTAGCTAAGAAATCTTTCAGCCCATGCAGCTGGCGCAGAGGTCACTTTTCAGCGACTGTTTCAGCATTCCTGGAAAGCTCTGTTCTGGGAAAGTCATCCGCAGCTGAAACCGGCCCGGGCGCTTCGTCAGCGGCACACGGCAGCCAATGGAAACGCAGCGCCCGATGATGAGGCCGCGAGCGCTGAGATGTAGCGCAGTTCTTGGAATGAGCTGAGATTCCTAGAACGCGCGTCAACTAATAAAACAACCAAACTTGCGGTGAAGGCGTTTCTTATTACTCTTGTTTCAGGAAAATAATAATCTACCAACCAAGCCAAACGACCTTTTACTCTTATTAGATTAGGCTCTACAAAGCTGTTTTGTTATTTTTTTTTCTCCCCGTCATTTCGCTCTTATTTCGCTTCGCGATTCCCTGGAGAATAGTTGGCATAAGAAGAAGGCTAGTTCGGGTTAGACAATATTAGGGAATATTCTTTATGTAAAATGTTTTAACAAAATTCCTTCGGTTTGTGGCGCTTTGTCGCCATTATTGCACCGCTGGAACAATGTCAGCAGCTTTGGCACAGGACCGGACTTGGATTGGCGTGAATTTTACAGCCTGTAAACCTTCAAACTGTCATCTTCCATTCTGCTGTCCGTTGGTGACGTGCCGAAGGTGACGATTTTATGCCCACCAAGGTAAGAAATCTATCTCGTTGGAAATCTTTTTAGTTTATTTTGAGCTATATGCTACTGTGAAGAGTGGCCAGACCTGTTTGATGGGTTCATTAGTTTTTGATGAACTGTGAGGAGTGATTACATCATGTAGCTACATAGTCTCCAAATATGTAGCCTAGCAGTGAAATTATTTATTTGCTTCGTTCTTGTTGAACACATCCGGTAAAAAATCCTGCTGCTGATGTTTGGAAATTAATAATTTAATTAATAAGTTCCTTTTTAAACATGCATTTAAATACATATACATCAGCCTACATATGAGGATATACATCAGTCTGAAACAAAATACATTTTTATTTAATTAAAAAATATATTAAACTGAGGTTCTGCTATTTTCTATCACCAGAATTCTACAATTTTAATCTGATTTATAAAATGTTATGACCTAGTAACATGCATGTGATTATATTTTACACTCTGTGTTAATATTGAATAAAATCTTTAAAATAAATAAATCACAACTTAGTGTCTAAAAGAAAACAATTCATTAATATTATGACAAACAATCAGTTTCTCAATTCTGTTGCTCTCATTTACAGAGAAAGCACATTTAGCCTACCTCTTTTTCTAAATGTCATCTTCTCTGACATACGCGTTTAAATATGCTGACTAAACCATCAATGTCATGATATTTATTTATCTATCATATTGTACTTCTTAGGAAGACTCATCAAGTCAGATGTTGAAAAACAGAAATAAAAACCCTGTTGTTTACCCTGCTGCTTTCCATTGAAATTCTTGCCACATTGTGTAAATGTAGTGCATTTGAGTGCATTCTCTTGTTCTTGGCACACTGCACTTCCTTTGTTTATTCATTCTTTGAGTTCAGTTGAAATTATAAATGACAAAAGAGAAAGAGCAGCAAAGCGATTTTCACCTTTGAACTTTTCAAAGCTCTGCTATCTCACCTCACGTCATTTTGACGTTTAAAAAAAATCTGTTGATTACATATCAAGATTTTTTTCTCATATTTTTTCTTCTATGGGAAGAAACCTTCAGGAATGGTTGCAAGGGGTACAAGTGCTCAAAATGAGAGGGACGAATCAGAACAAATCCAGCAGTCCCAAGTCACTCCCTACTCATGGGCCCCAGCTGAGGACTTGCGTTTCATCACCACCACCTTTCAGCACCTACACACTTCAGGTACGCCTATAGTCTTAGAAAGAGACCTACGGACACAAGCAGATATTTTATATTTTGCAATATATAAAATATATCAAAGACAAGGCACAAATATTAAGATTTACTGTAGCCTATTTATTAATCTTTGTTAACATGCTCATTGTTTGTTCATGTTAGTTCACAGAGCATTAACTAGCGTTTACAAATACAACTTTTGATTTTAATAATGTAATTTGCCGTAGATGTTTAAATTAACAAAGATAAATGCTGTAGAAATTAAGTTCATTATTAGTTCATGTTAAAAATGTTCAACCAAAATAGAAATTGATGTCATTAATAACTCACCCTAATGTCGTTCCACACCCGTAAGACCTCCGTTCATCTTCAGAACACAGTTTAAGATATTTTATATTTAGTCAGAGAGCGTGTGCACACTATACTGCCCATGTCCAGAAAGGGAATAAAAAACATCATCAAAGTAGTCCATATGTGACATCAGTTGGTGGGTTACTTCACTGATTAGCATATGGCTTTCTATCAGTAGAAACCCTGGAGTATATTCGAATAATTGTGAATCCAAATTGTTATGTAATTTTTGAGAGCCTGATTACAGAAACAAAAGTCTCACCATTAAGACATGTCCCAAGTACACAATTTTAATGTTCTCATTATAATTGTATGTAGCCAATTTGCACTGTAGACCTTTTTTTCTTTTTCAAGTGATTCCAATCACATGTCAAGCAATTCAAAACCATCAATGGCAAACAGTGCGCATCTGAAGTGTCTCAGCTGGAGGAAATAATACATTTCAGCTTTAATATATAAAATGTTCTGATCGGACAGATAATATTTCTAGGCCTACTAAAATATATTATTTTATTTATTCCATTTTATATATATATATATATATATATATATATATATATATATATATATATATATATATATATATATATATATATATATATATATATATATTCCATCTGTCCAATCCAATGTCAGCAACTATCAGATCAAATTCCTTCCATCATAACTGTCCAATAAAAAACAAATCATATTCTGATGTAGAACAAACTTGACCAAACAAATCAATGTACAGAATCTCAAAAGGTCATGATCTTTTTATATTTTATGAAGAATAATTAATGACTACATGTCTCTGTTCTGATAAATAATTAGTAAATAAAACAAAAAAATTAAGTATTTGTCAAATTATTTTCATAAGTTATCATGATTTATTATTGAATAAAAAGTAATATATTTTAAAATGTACATTTGTTGGTAATGGCAATGCTTCATCACTCCAGTCTTCAGTGTCACATGATCCTTCAGAAATCATTCTAATATGCTGATTTGCTACTCAAGAAACATTTCTTATTTGAAAAACTATACACAGCCCCTGATGAGACATGCTGAAGAAAAAAAAGGAGATGGGAGGAAAAATAATGGCAATGCTTTTGCGTTCTCTTGCAAATGTTTTGTGTTCCTCTATGAAACTGTGTTTGCTATGAAAATGTTCCCCCGAGGAGCTGTGTGTTTCCTCCCATCCATTTTTTCCACCACGTGTCCCTTTAGTGTCTCTGTCTTACCGACTGTCTTTATGTTTTAGGATGGTACTGGGGTGGTATGACAGCCAGCGAGGCAAGGGACGCCCTCATTGGAGCTTCAGAAGGTACTTTCCTTGTGCGTGACAGCAGCCATCCACTCTACCTCTTTACCCTCTCGGTAAAGACCCAGAGAGGACCTACTAATGTCCGCGTCGAATATGACAGTGGACAATTCCGTCTCGATTCCAGTATTCCAGCCCGATCTTGCCTGTTGTCCTTTTCAGCTCTTCCTAGTCTTGTGCAGCACTACACATCCACGAGTCAAGAGAAGGAGAGGCTAGCAGAAGAACATTACATGGTGTCAAAGGACAATGGCATCCTGCTAAAGCTCAGGAAGCCTCTTCACAAGCCTCAGGCCTTTCCAACATTACAGCACCTCACACGCCTCACAATAAACAGACAGACTGATTGCCATACACAGCTGCCGCTGCCACAGCCGCTGTTGCTTTACTTGCAAGAATACCCCTTTCAGGTGTGAGGACACTTGGTGAGGACACGGGTGCATTATAGGGGTAGTTATTGCAAACTCACTGGTGAATTAGCAATGACGTTGCGAATCTTGCTACCCGGCAGGATTGTGGGTCCTCTTGTTATTGCTATATGAAGAGATGTGCATTTGTGCTAATAAACAAGGACCATTTTTTTGTATATTTGTATATATTTCTCTTTGTAGTAAACCAAAATGTTTCTATGTCTTTCTGTGCTTCAAAGTATTCATGGCGCTCCAATTCGACATATATACTACCAGCACCAGAACCCTGAAAAAATTAAATATCAAAACCAGCATGTGAATAACACTCTATCTTAAGTGTCCTGAGTAATACTGTCTCCAAAAAATGTAATTCCAACCCAGAAAGCATTTTGGTATTTATTTGGAAACAAGCTGATAAAGGAACAGTTACATATTTGTCAGAAACCTTCATAAGATGCCTTGGCAATATGGGACATGCTATCAGTCCATCTTTATTTGACACGCACGCACACACGCACGCACGCACACACACACACACACTCACACACACACACACACAAAAGTCTTTGAATGTGTGCAGGACAATGAACTTCAATTTGACATTTTCACCCTTCATTTTTCAAGCATGTTATATTTTGATACATATAATGACATTTACCCCACATGTTATAATGTAACTTTCTTCTCTGCAATAGACTAGGGTTGCCAACTTCAAGAGAGGAAAATTAAGGACGCTTGGGTTAGATACTCACATAATTTCTTTGCACCACACGTTATGTGTGCATGTCTGCAGCTATCTATAAAAGTCTCTACTTTAATTAATTAAATGCTAAAATAACTCTGAGACACAATCACTTTTCTTTTTGCTTACTGACACATAAAAAGTATAATACAATAAAAATTTAAATACAAGCACTTCACTTTTAATCACATAATTATAAATTAGTATGTTATAATTAATTATAACTTAGGATTTTTTGTTTTTACTTTTACTATCTTATAATTATGACTTCTTAGAATGTCATAATTTCTAATAATTTAGACTTTTAAAGTCATAATCAGTTTTGGGCTAACGCATTACAAGTTTGTAATCAGATTACTTGTTTAAAAGTAACTAGTATAATTACATTACTATTAAAAGATCTGTTATTTTTTTAAAGTAAATTGATAAATGGCTATCCACCTGTCACTCAAGGTAACCTAGCCGAACGTTAAGGCTTTATATAATGTAAACGAATGAGTTATAAAAAAATTCACCCTCCTCACAGTTGTCATGAAGGTCAAAATTAGCCTTATAAGCCAAAACCACAATTTGTACCAGGCTGTAAACATGTTTTTTTCTGCTGTAAAGTTGGGAATTTTAACATGGGGCTCAATGAGATTATGCTCCCTTCTGGAGCATGTCCCTAGTGGCCAGTTGGTGAATTGCAGTTTACATCACCTCCGTATTGGCTTCAAGAGAGATTGCGGGAGGTTGCCGCTTGAGCAAAATGGAAGACGACGTTCATTTTGGCGAGTATTCACATAAACAATGTTGATTATGTCTTAAGTGGAGGTATAGGGAGAATATCAGATATGTATCAGTGTATTGGATATGTGCATTCAGCCTTAAAGGGACAGCAGCTTTGTATAGAGCTTTGTAACTTTTATACAAGTATTTAAATTTGTTTAAGTTAGTTGTATGCTAGTATGTCAGATAGAGCATCACTGACTGGCTTAAATCATCATGATAGCATAGTGTGCATTTACACAACTGTAATAAAATATTGCATTGACATAAAAAAGGAAATTTACTTTGATACTTAAGTAGACCTACTTTTGAAAACAAATACTTCTGTACTTTCACTCAAGTAAAAATCTGTTTTTACAACTTTCACTTGCAACGCAGTAATATTTGACCAATAGTACTGTTACTTTTTCTCAAGTAATGAAGTTGTGTACTTTGTCCACCTCTTCCACCTTTGTCCACCTGTTGGAATCTCCCAAGCCTGCTCCCCAACACTTCCACAGTTACTTAATTCTCTATCTAGTTCTCTTTGTAAGGGAGACCGTCCGACTGCCAACTTGTCTAAATCAAAAAACTGTTTGATTGTCCCATAAAGTGCCTTATTTTTCCCCTCATTATTTTATCAAGAGAAGAACACATTAAAGGCCACGTAAACCAAAAGAGCAACAGTGCAGATGGCAACTTCAAGCAACTTCAGATAGAATCCCATTCTTTCCCCGTGTGACTTCTCTCAGTCATGCAAGCAATGAGGCTGCAAAACACTTCTAAGCAAATCATTTCTACAATAAATTTCTATAGGATAAATAAAATACTTAATCACTCTAACATCCTCATGTTAAGATAAACTGGGAGAAAGTACAGAGACATTGTGTGTGCAGAATAAACATGATGAATTATGAGCATTGATTTACTTATCTCACTTGCACAAAATGAACAAAAACTGTGAAATGCTAACTATTACACAAACCTCCACCAATTAAATAATGTTAATTAATATATAGGCCTATGCTTTATCTAACTTTATTTACTAATGTATTTGCTGCTGACTTTCGCTTTTAACATCACATTTGTGTTTCTTTTTTTATTTTATTTTTATTGTTGAATCTTCTACAATTCTGGCAGCTTATTTGAGGCTTGTTTGAACTGCGCTTTCTACTGTACAGACGTGAATTTACATTTATTTTAGCCTGAGGCTTATTCATTGAACTTTTGGTTTGAAAG
Organism: Pseudorasbora parva; assembly: GCF_024679245.1. NCBI lineage: Eukaryota > Metazoa > Chordata > Actinopteri > Cypriniformes > Gobionidae > Pseudorasbora > Pseudorasbora parva. The sequence continues at coordinate 20,977,214 of NC_090193.1, read as the reverse complement.
GGCCGTTTAAGTTTGGCAAAAATATAACAGTTTTTTTTTTTAATGTTTTATTTTTTTTATTAAAAACCAACAATCAAGCAAACCCCTGGTGAGGCTTGCAATGCAAAAGTAATGCAGAGTAATGCAAAAGTAGTGCTGAATGCAGACGTTTTACACATAAAAAGTTTTTAGGGAGTAGGCCTACACTGATTTTACCCTAACACTAACACTGGTCATAAATATGCCACTTTATAATTTACCAAAGCAATATATATATTTTTCTTATATGGTGGAAATGAGCTTCCTTCAATACTTTTATAATGAGGCAGAGCGGAGGTTGATAGCTGCACTCTGATGGATCCAGTTCAGTTAATGATTCGTCGTCAGACTGATTCAAACTTCCCTTTTTGAACTTTTGTTTGAAAAACTGGCTTTGTACAGTTATTTTGGTTTATTCATATTAAACTATGTGTTACTAGAACATTTTAAATTATCTGTCGAACGGCTGAAACGCAAAACTCGAGACTTTTATGTTGAAAATAACAGTGTGCGTCAATTGGAAAGCAGTTTTTGCTTGTCACAAGGTTGCGCATTTCACTTTGAATCTCTATGACAATATGGCGGAAGGAGAGGAGCCGTAAGTGTTTTTTTTTTCAAAACTGCACACAAATCCCTCGTAACAGTGCTTGTAGTTCAATCAACAGGACGCAAGAACGTTAACTTGCGGGTAGCAGAGCATGAATGAACCTTCTTTTATTCTCTCTTTTTAGGGAGAAGAAAAGAAGGAGAATAGAGGAGCTGAATGAGAAGTTAGTGAAATGAAAGATGAGAATTTAGATGTGGCAGCCAGCAGGTTTGCTTTGGGAGGTTAAAAACTAGCTTTATCTATTATCCAGATACTGTTCAGACATTATTTTGAAGAGCTCTCCGCATACTGTATATAAATATAATCTGTCTGAAAGCTAGCTGAAAGCTTGCAAAACCTCCAAACACTGCTGTTTGCACACATGCCATAATGTTCTTTCATAACGTAAAATATAAGACACCTTCTTTTTATTATGAAACTTACTTAAAGTCAGTGCCACCCTAGCTTAATTAATTATATATAATATATTGTATATTATGTTATGTGTGAATGTGTTTTTTAATAATTAAATAATCTGGGTGATGTGCTCTGTGTAGTTAAATCTCTCTCTATTTTTTTTACAGCATGGTTGTGGACGGAGGGAGTGTGGACAGCAGTGACTGGCAGGGAAGATGGGACCATGTCACAAAATTCTTAGAGAGAGCTGGACCCTTCACTCATCCGGATTTTGAACCCAGCACTGAGGTAAGATGTAAATCTTAACGCACTTCTTTATATAACATAACACCACATCACATAATCTATGCCTACTTTTAGGGAGATAAACACAGCTGCGAAGGCATATCATCAGAACAATGAATAATGTTTTTCTCTCCCTAGAGAAAATGACTGCTTAAAGTAACAGGCAGGCTGTTATTTTTATGGCTCATAATTACTACACAGACTATGTACACTGTGCTCTACTTCTCACCAAAAAAAAAAAAAAAACTAAGCAATTTTATATACATTTCCCCCTTGTAAATAATCCATGCCGGATAAAACTATGATAATACTATAATTGCCTTGATAAAGAATTGTGCTTTGAAAATTATTATGCACCAGGGCCATAACCACCATAGACATTGAGGGGGACAAGTCTCCCCCAATAATTATAAATGGCCAAATTGTCCCCCCCACTATTTAAAATTCTTGGACTGCTCTCCTGTACTGCATTATGCATTATGTTAGGATGACAGTAGGATGAGACAGGTCTGGTCTGCCTCAGGTCTAACATCGCTTGTCCATGTCAAAATTATTGAGATGGCCAATCAAATCTCAGACTGGGGCAGACTTTATGTTCTCTTTTGGCTCATTCACAGTCTTCACACAGATGGTCATCTGTCAATCTGTCATCTGTCAGCTCATCAATCTATCGCTTAATACTGTTGCGGAGACTTTCCAGTGATATCACAAAAAGATGCACACAAAAGTGTCCATGCTCTTAATATACAATCATTGAATAGCTTTGATTTTAAAGAAGAAAAAAAAAAACTATGTAGGGTGGATTAGAACCTGTAACCTTCGACACGGTTTACAAAAATTCTACCACCAGACCACTAAGGAATTCAAATGTTAACAGCGGATCTATGTATTTATTCACTAATGAGAAGAATCTCGAGGCTAACAATATTTTTGACCCAATTTAGTGCAAATATTATTTGCCAATAGTCCCAAAATTATTATTTCCCACTTAGACTTAGACCTAGAATTTAATTCACTTTTCTGTTTCTTTATGCTTTATAAAAATAAAATAAAAATTGGTCCACCCCTTATGTTCAAGACATGGTTACGGTCTTATGCACTTAGGCCCTGTTTACACCTGGTATTAAAGTATTAGTTCACCCAAAAATGAAATTGATGTCATCAATGACCCTAATGTTGTTCCACAACCGTAAGACCTCCGTTCATCTTGGGAACACAGTTTAAGATATTTTATATTTAGTCCGATAGCGTATCTAAGTGTATGCACACTATACTGTCCATGTCCAGAAAGGGAATAAAAACATCATCAAAGTAGTCCATGTGACATCAGTTAGTTCATTAGAATCTCTTGAAGCATCGAAAATACATTTTGGTCCAAAAATTTCAAAAACTATGACTTTATTCAGCATTGTCTTCTCTTCCGCGTTTGTTTTCAAACCTCAAATAAAGATTTAAACGGTCATGAATCATCGGATTGAAAGTCACCAAAGTCACGTAAGTTCAGCAGTTTGGCAGTTTGACACACGATCCGAATCATGAATCAATCCGCTGATTCGTGACCGTTTAAATCTTTATTTGAGGTTTGAAAACAAACGCGGAAGAAAGACAATGCTGAATAAAGTTGTAGTTTTTGATATTTTTGGACCAAAATGTATTTTCGATGCTTTAAGAGACAAATATGGATTACTTTGATGATGTTTTTATTCCCTTTTCTGGACATGGACAGTATAGTGTGCATACACTTTGATACGCTATCGGACTAAATATAAAATACCTTAAACTGTGTTCTGAAGATGAACGGAGGTCTTACGGGTGTGGAACGACATTAGGGTGAATCATTAATGACATCAGTTACATTTTTGGGTGAACTAACCTTTTAAGATGCGGTTCTGTTTATCGGATCACAAATAGATGAGGGAGAGACATATCTCTTTTGTCCACTACTTTCAACCGCTTCTGTCCTGATTTCTTCGAGGGGAGGGTCTTTGGGCTTTTTCAGATCTTTCTATCTAATGGGCAAAATAACAAGCTTGTGCAATTAAGATATGAATGCGACTGGAGGCGATGGAAAAACACGGAGAAAGTAGCAGCTTTCGTTTCTTTTCTCACAGCCGCAAGACCATGCTGAATGTGTTAGAAATAAGGAATGGTGAGAGTCATGTAAATTAATAAAATTTCAAAAACATGGGCCATTATTTATCAAATATTGTTATGGACAATGAGTCAAAAAAAGTTTAGAACCAATGTCATAATAAAGGACTATAGTTTTTTTGAGCGTCATGAGCGTCTGATCCAAGAACAGTATGTTGTAAAACCTGAATGTTACTTCACTCTCTTTTCTTTCCATAAAATGTGCACATCATCTTCCAGTCTCTCCAGTTTTTGTTGGACACATGCAGAATTCTGGTTATCGGAGCTGGTGGACTTGGATGTGAGCTGCTCAAAGATCTGGTATGGTCCTTGTTGTGCTGCATTTGTTTAAACAGATTCTTGTTTGTTCATATTTGTGAATGACAGCTGCAGTACTCTAGCAGGAATGAGGCTACTTGCTTAGTCTTATCATGCTCATATATGGTACAATTTCATCACCTAGGCCTTGTCAGGTTTTCGACACATTCATGTGGTGGACATGGACACCATTGATGTTTCCAATCTCAACAGACAGTTCCTCTTCAGGTTAATCTTAGTCAGCTGATATATATTTTTTTTCTGAACCTTTTATTGTTCCTGTTCTGTAATGTAAATTGCTTTACTTTGTATCTATAGACCCAAAGATGTGGGCCGGCCAAAGGCAGAGGTTGCAGCAGATTTTGTAAATGGCAGGATCCCAGGGTGCAATGTTGTCCCGTATCCTTGTCCTGATATTATTTATTGTTTGACCATTCATTAATTTTGGGGTCAGTAAGATTATTGTTATAATTTGATCCATTAAATTGATCAAACGATCTCTATTTCAAATAATTGCTGCTCTTTTGAACTTTATTTTTGTCTAAATCCTGAAAACTAAGGTTACTGGTAGTTAAGTTTGACTGTATTTTTGATCAAATGCAGTTTTGGTTGGCATAAGAGACTTTAAAATCTTACTGACCACAAACTTGGTAGTGTATATGTTATGTTGATGTATGTCAATATTTGGATTTCCCTTAATAAGTAATGCAGACATTTTAAGAAAATCCAGGACTTGGATGAGACATTTTACAAGCGTAATTACATTTACCACCTAAGAATTTTACATTTCTTTAAATTTTCTGTTTTTTAATTATTTATTATAAATTTAGCTCTGTACAACATGTGAAACTATTGTTCTGCAGTGTGAGACTAATTATTATGACACTTTTATTTTAAAATCCAAGTAATGTATCTGTCTTTGTCACTGCATAGAATTTCACATAGTAGTCTGTGGCCTGGACTCTGTTGTTGCCAGAAGATGGATGAATGGCATGTTGGTATGTATTTATTTTCCTAAACATCCAACAAATTGGTTCATACATTATATATATATATATATATATATATATATATATATATATATATATATATATATATATATATATATATATATATATATACATATATATATATATACATACATACATACATACATACATACATACATACATACATACATACATACATACATACATACATACATACATACATACATACATACATACACACATACACACACACACACACACACACACACACACACACACACACACACACACACACACACACACACACACACACACACACACACACACACACACACACACACACACACATACATACACACACACACTCACACACTCACACAAACACAGCACCCCATATTGACAGAAAAACACAGAATTGTTGACATTTTTGCAGATTTATTAAAAAAGAAAAACTGAAATATCACATGGTCCTAAGTATTCAGACCCTTTGCTCAGTATTTAGTAGAAGCAACCATTTGATCTAATACAGCCTGAAGTCTGAGTCTTTTTGGGAAAGATGCAACAAGTTTTTCATACCTGTATTTGGCGATCCTCTGCCATTCCTATATATAGATCCTCTCCAGTTCTGTCCGGTTGGATGGTAAATGTTGGTGGTCATTCCAGAGATGTTTAATTGGGTTTAAGACAGGTCTCTGGCTGGGCCATTCAAGATCAGTCACAGAGTTGTGGTGAAGCCACTCCTTCATTATTTTAGTTGTGTGCTTTAGCTGTGTGCATTGTCTTGTTGGAAGGTGAACCTTTGGCCCAGTCTGAGGTCTCGACCCCTCTGGAAAAGGTTTTCGTCCAGGATATCCCTGTACTTGGCCGCATTCATCTTTCCCTCGATTGCAACCAGTCATCCTGTCCCTGCAGCTGAAAAACACCCCCACAGCATGATGCTGCCACCACCATGCTTCACTGATGGGACTGTATTGGACAGGTGATGAGCAGTGCCTGGTTTTCTCCAGACATACCACTTAGAATTAAGGCCAAAAAGTTCTGTCTTGGTCTCATCAGACCAGAGAATCTTATATCTCACCATATTGGAGTTTTTTTTTTTTTTAGCAAATTCCATGCAGGCTTCCATGTGTCTTTCACTGAGGAAACGCTTCGGTCAGGCCACTCTGCCATAAACCACAGACTGGTGGAGGGCTGCAGTGATGGTTAACTTTCTACAACTTTCTCCCATCCCCTGACAGCATCTCTGGAGCTCAGTTATTGTGATCTTTGGGTTCTTCTTTATCTCTCTCACCAAGGCTCTTCTCTCCCGATAGCTCAGTTTGGCCAGACGGCCAGCTCTAGAAAGGGTTCTGGTCGTCCCAAACGTCTTTCATTTAAGGATTATGGAGGCTACTGTACTGTCAGGCACCGTAAGTGCAGCAGAATTTTTTTTTGTAACCATGGCCAGATCTGTGCCTTGCCACAGTTCTGTCTCTGAGCTCTTCAGGCAGATCCTTTGACCTCATCGTTCTCATTTGCTCTGACATGCGCTGTGAGCTGTAAGGTCTTATATAGACAGGTGTGTGGCTTTCCAAATCAAGTCCAATCAGTATAATCAAATACAGCTGGACTCAAATGAAGGTGTAGAACCATCTCAAGGATGATCAGAAGAAATGGACAACACCTGAGTTAAATATATGAGTGTCACAGCACAGGGTCTGAATATTGAAGACCATGTAATATTTCAGTTTTTCTTTTTTAATACATCAGCGAAAATGTCAACAATTTTGTGTTTTTCTGTCAATGTGGGGTGCTGTGTGTACATTAATGAGAGAAAAATAACAAATGATTTTAGCAAATGGCTGCAATATAACAAAGAGTGAAAACTTTAAGGGGTTTTAATACTTTCTGTACACACTGCATATAGACATAAAGTCCTATTTATGTCATATAAATATATAGTGAGAAGAGCTACTGTGCATTTGGATTTCCCTTTTTCAGTTATCCCTGCTGATTTATGAAGATGGTGTCCTGGATCCAAGCTCCATTATTCCTCTAATAGATGGTGGCACAGAAGGTTTCAAGGGCAATGCCCGAGTCATTCTTCCAGGCATGACAGCTTGCATTGATTGCACCCTGGAGCTTTACCCCCCACAGGTATATACTGGGATTTTGTGTTAAGTTGAATTTTAAAAGTCTTTTGTCATACTCATTTTGTTGTTGTTGCACGGCACAGATAAACTTCCCGATGTGCACTATAGCCTCTATGCCACGGTTACCTGAACATTGTGTTGAATACGTCCGAATGCTGCTTTGGCCCAAAGACAAGCCTTTTGGAGGTACATTAATTTACAGTATCTGCAAGGAACTGGGTATACAACTGCAGGCTGATATTTTGGTTATACTGCTGCAAGGTAGTCTGCTAATATTTCAGATTTCAATGTATTTTCTTTAGATGGTGTGGCGCTAGATGGTGATGACCCAAAGCACATCCAGTGGGTGTACCAGAAATCTCTGGAGAGAGCAGCAGAGTTCAACATCACTGGGGTGACTTACAGACTGACTCAGGGTGAGCAAGACAAGCCTGCTCAATGGGCCTTTATCAGGCTTTTCGTGAAATACTCTCATTTATAGACAGAATTCTGATGGAGAATAATAATAGTGATGGAGTAAAAATAATTAAGGGAGCATGTATAATGAAAATAAATTGACTCTAGGATTTATCTATGAGGAATACAATATAATATTCAATGTCTTTGATATATTAATTAAAAAGTTATTTTCTGTAATATACGTACATGTAATGTTATAAAACATTTATAATGTTGTAAAAGATCTGTTTCAAATAAATTCTGTTCTTTTTGAACATTCTATTGACTAATGAATTCTAAAAACATTGTATCATGGTTTTAGCAAAGTATCACAAACTGTTGTCAACATTGATAAAATAAGAAATGATTATTGAGCAGTAAATCAATATATTCAAATAAATTCTGAAGGATCATGTGACACTGAAGACTGGATTAGTGGCTGTTGAAAATGTAGCTTTAATCACATATTTAAATTATATTTTAAAATATATTATAATACAAAACATGTTTTTTAAGTGTAATAATATTTAGCAATATTACAATTTTTCTGTATTTTTTATCAAATAAATGCAGCATTGGTTAGCCTAATGCTGCGTCCAAAATCGTATACTTCACTTCTATATAGTATGCGGAAAAAAGGATACTCAAAAAGTAGTATATCTGAATGCATAGTATTTGAAAAAACAGTACGTGAAATGTCCCTGGTTGACCTACTAATTCCGGGGAGTGATCAATTCGATGGACACTATACTATCCTATGAGGCCACAGGAGAGGATTTATGATTGGCAGTGAATCGATCAACTGATACTGGTAGGTCATGTGACTAACAACATGACTGATGTAGTATGTCCGAATTGTATTCATACTATATAGAACATACTTTTTAAACGGTCACAAACTTTTTTTTAACCCAAGCTTTTGAATAGTAGTGTATAAACCTTGAAACAGAACTTTATAAGTACCAAGACAACTTATTGGGAAATCAAACCATATCTAGGGACTGCTAGAATATCAGCAAATGGTCAAGGTGCATTAATTTTGAGAGTCTTTTGACTTGGGACCACCATTTAGAACACCTTAACAATGTTGTAGCAACATTATAAAAACACTCTGAACATCCTAACAACGGCATACCAATGCCCTGGCATCATGGTGCTTCCTTTTGAACAGTCAAGCACCAATCAAATTTCTTTTAGTGAAAATGTCAAGTGTATGCTTATAATCATACATTTAGCTGATTGTGAGGTATAGTTCGGAAGCTCCTATTGTTTGGCAGTAAAATCGAATACTTCCCTACTATATAGTATGCAATGTTGATGTACCACCCTAATGTGTTTCAGGTGTTGTGAAGAGAATAATTCCTGCTGTGGCTTCTACAAATGCTGTTATTGCTGGTATGCTGACATTGGAAATGTTCTCTAGTCTTGGCATGTTTTAAAGGTTTTTGTTGAGCTGTGACTGAAAATAAAATTATTTTCTTTCCTATTTCAGCTGCTTGTGCTACAGAGGTTTTCAAAATTGCGACAAGGTCAGTTATAAGAGCGAATTTCAAGAAGAGAGCATTGATTTCAGTTCTCCTTCACATCTCTCATTTGTCATTTACCTTTGCTGAACAGCGCTTATGTTCCCTTGAACAACTACCTGGTGTTCAATGATGTTGATGGGCTGTACACATACACCTTTGAGGCTGAGAGAAAGGTTAGTGATTTGAACATTTGTGATGAACTAGAAAAATAGACATTAATACTAAATGTCTAAAAATCAACACAGCTTAAATGTTGCCCATGTTGCATGTGTAGGAGAACTGTTCTGCCTGCAGTCAGGTGCCACAGGATCTGCAGTTCCCACCTTCAACTAAACTACAGGAGGTTCTGAACTACTTGACTGAGAACGCCTCTCTGTGAGTCACAATGTTCCTTAATGGTCTCTGAACATAATTCCTTATAGTAACAAATTAAACAGCTCCATATTTACATCATGTTCATGTTTCTTTATTTTATTAAAGGGATAGTTCACCCAAAAATGAAAATTCTGTCATAATTTACTCACCCTCATATCGTTCCAAACCGTAAGACTTGCGTTTATCTTGGGAACACAAATGAAGGTCTTTTTTGATAAATTCTTATAGCTTTCTATACCTCCATAGACAGCTACGAAAATAGCTCTTTGATGCTTCAAAAAATGTTTGTGCTTTGTAAAACTAATCCACATGAATCGAGCAGTTGTCCAAAATTTTAATTTAGGCTTTTATTCACAACAGAACCTGCTTAATGCGGACACACCTCTTGCAGCTTCCGCAAAAGTGTATATATCTATATTTTTAACAAGCACAATTTTTTTTTTTTAATTTTATATTCGTAGTCTTATAGTATAATATCATCTTATAGTACATATTACTGAAATCCATATCCTGTCACATGGAATTAAAAATCAGTTTCAATGTCACATTTACCTCAAAAAAAAAACAATATCCAGTGTCCAAAAATCATTAGTCAGCTAGAAAAATGTACTCCAGAGAGATATTGATATTAGGCTAGATATTGCTTCAAATTTTTAATGATCTTCAATATTTGATGCATGTTTGAATAAATCAGGTTTTTATGACAAATCACCATTTAAATGTTTATTTCAACTTTATTATTATAAAAAAAGTGCAATTTAAATTTTTGTTTACAAATCAGAATTGTTTTTACCTTTAGTATTATAGTAGGCTAATGTAGGCTACATTGAGAGGACTCCCATAGTTTACTAGTCCAGAGATTAGTTTTCCTTGAGAAAAGTTGCCATATATTGTACCTGATATATATCCAAAATAATTGATATCTAATCAAAATCTAATCGAATTGCAAGCTTGTAAATCGAAATTAAATCGAATTGTGAAATTTCTGTCAATACCCAGTCCTAATATACACCCTTATAGAATAATTACCATATAAACAGTAGATTTGTATGTTGTTGTTTTTTTACAGATGCATAAATTTCATACATTTTACGTTAAGTAGAAGTATGTTGATGACACAAACATTTATTTAGGCCTACAATTTAAATTATATAATTCATTAAAAAATATATTTCAGTGACAAAAAATAAAATAAAAAATCAAGCAAATAATAGTTTCAAATATGTTTTAAATGCATAAATATAATATACATCTTTATTATTCTTAGTTTAAAAAAAATATACCATAAAATTAATACTTTTAGTTTATTAACTTAACTTGGATCACCCCAAATTATTGTAAATTAATTAAATGGGAATTTAAGTGTATCTAACCATTTCACTATATTAGACTAATGGCAAACAACAAAATGGCAATACCAAAATAAATGTATAATACCTTTCTCCACTTCCGAGCAAATTCTAAGGAAGGAATCTTATTTTAATCTTCCACTTGCATTTTATCATATTCCGTCATGTTATAGAAATATTGAATGTAACAACGGAAAATGTGAAGTAAAGGGTTAGTTCACCCAAAAATGAAATTTATGTCATTAATGACTCGCCCTAATGTCGTTTCACACCCGTAAGACCTTCATCATCGTTCATCTTCAGAACACAGTTTAAGATATTTTATATTTAGTCTGAGAGCGTATGCAAGTGTATGCACACTATACTGTCCATGTCCAGAAAGGGAATAAAAACATAATCATCGAAAATACATTTTGGTCCAAAAATAACAAAAACTACGACTTTATTCAGCATTGTCTTCTCTTCCACGTTTGTTTTCAATCCTCAAATAAAGATTTAAACGTTTATGAATCAGCTTATTGATTCATGATTCGGATCGCCAGTGTCATGTGATTTCAGCCGTTTGACACGCGATCCGAATCATGAATCAATCCGCTGATTCATAACCGGTTGAATCTTTATTTGAGGATTGAAAACAAACACGGAAGAGAAGACAATGCTGAATAAAGTAGTGATTTTTGGACCAAAGTGTATTTTCAATGCTTCAAGAGATTCTAATTAACTAACTGATGTCACATATGGACTACTTTGATTGTTTTTATTATCTTTCTGGACATAGACAGTACAGTGTGAACACACGTTACATACACTGTCGGACAAAATATTAAATATCTTAAACTGTGTTCTGAAGATGAACGGAGGTCTTATTGTGGAACGACATTAGGGTGAGTCATTAATGACATACATTTCATTTTTGGGTGAACTAACCCGTTAAGCAATTTTCTAAATTTCCCCCCTCATCGCAATAACAATTCATCTTTTTTTCCCTAGACAAATGAAGTCTCCTGCAATCACTACAACTTTGGATGGAAAAAACAAAACTCTGTATTTACAGGTTAAATTATTTTTAACATTTATTAGAGTGGTCATAATTTAGTTTTCTTGACATTCATTTCATGCATTAGCTGTATTATATTTAAAGTTATTTAATACATTTGAATCTGTTTGTTATTATTTTCAGACTGTGGCATCTATCGAAGAGAGAACGCGACCAAATCTAAGCAAAACACTGAAAGGTGATTTAAAAGTCTTCTGCGATATCATGTAGTATATGTAACTGATTTAATAAGCAGATTTTAAAATATATATTGGTGCTGTTTAACCTATTTAATCCCCCCCGCCCCCCTTGTGTTTGCAGAGCTTGGACTAGTGGATGGCCAAGAGCTGGCAGTGGCTGATATCACCACTCCTCAGACTATGCTCTTCAAGCTCAACTTCATCTCATAGGACAAACGCTTCATTCTTATGGACAGTAGTTATTGCAGTCGTCATCAAAATGAAGCAGACTTTGAAATGTAGCCTATAAACTCCTTGTTTCTGTGCATCATCAAAAGCATCACATGCATAGACTCAGTTGGAATAGCTGCGGTTTGTATTTAGCTTTTTTGGTCAACTCTGTCCATCAAAGACACTTACTGAAGGCGTTTGTTTCGTTTTCTTGCACTGCTATAGGTGTAGAAGTCATTTTGGTGGATTTCTTTTTTATGCAAACTGTTTATCTATTTATTTTGTTGTTGTGCATTCAAACCAGAATGTTGTTCAATGTCTTGTAGAAAAAAAGAAATTGTTCATGTTTTGAATTAAAATTGGAACCCTTGTTTTAAACAAGTATTGAAATCCTAGTCCTGTAATGTTTTCCTAACGTTCAATTTTGAATATTATTTTAACCCAATTTGTGAATAAATTTACTTAGTTAAATATTTAAAAAGGCTCAAAATATGATGGAATCTCCAGAATATTTTTTGTTGTTGTAAACAAATACAGTATATTGCATTGTCACTGTTATGTTAAGGACTGTTTTATTTTTTTATGTGGCATTGTCATCATGTAATACAGATTTTCAGAAATACAATGCAGACTCTTATCTACAAAGTCAGACCTTACTGCCTTTGTTTATTTAAAAGTTAATTTGGAAAAGTCACATCACCACATACAACAATGGATAAAACTACAAATGTTGCTTGGCAAGTTAGAAACTGAAACGAATTACTAGTTTGGTACACTGGATCACTAGTCTCCCATTAAATATTTAAAACTATCATGTCAGTAATTCTGAATAATATTCACTTCATTGGTGTAAGATTTATTTTTGGTAAAGTACAATCTGTGATAAATGTCCTCCTTTGAAAGGCAATAGACACCTGTTCAAATCTGTCAGAAGACATGTTTTCAATTATGCATTGACAATAAAAGTCATTTTACATTTATTCAGTAAACTGGCTTTGTCAGTTTTTTTTCTTAAAGGGATAGTTCACCCAAAAATGAAAATTAGCCCATGATTTACTCACCCTCAAGACATCACAGATGTATGACATTCTTATTTTAGACGAATACAATCGGAGTTACATATAAAAAAATGTCCTGGCTCTTCCAAGCTTTATAATGACAGTGAATGGCTGTTTCTGTCCATGAAAGTGCCTCTAACCATCATAAAAGTACTCTAAATGGCTCCAGTGGCTTAAGAAAGAACTTATGAAGCGAAGTGATGTTTTTGTGTAAGAAAAATATCAATATTTAAAGCTTTACAAGACAGAAGGTGGCCTTTATTTCAACCTCCTCCAACCCCCCCCCCCCCCCCCCGAGCTGTGTGGAGCACTTTTATGATGAATACATGCACTTTTATGAACTTCACTGAAACCGTCATTTATTGCCATTATAAAGCTTGGATTAGCTAGGCAATTTTGTAATATAACTCAGATTGTACTCGTCTAAAAGAAGAATGTCGTGTACACCTCGGATGACTTTAGGGTGAGTAAATAATGGGCTAATTTTCATTGTTGGGTGAACTATACCTTTAAGAGGTTTCAAATAAGTAATCATTTACTTTTTTTATTGAATAACAATAAACACAACGCACGGACATTCGTTGTACATATATGTTATAACCCATACAATATAGTAAGCAATATAGAATTCTATAATAAAAAACAATTTTACTGACGTCGGTGACGTGGCCCTGACGTCACGTGCAGGATAGATCGATGCTACGTGGATGGGAAGTAGCTCTCGAAAACCCAGAGGAAACCTAAACAAAACAATGCGAAGAGGTCCAACCTAGACTCCGAGTAGTGCTAAAGCAAAGAAAAATGTCGCTCAGTCCGTCGTTTATTTATTTATATTATAGTCTTTCAATGTAGCATGGAATTATGCCGACTGTCAGCAATTTGTCAGTTGTTTTGCGAGCAGAATTAGCCGCCAAGCTAACGTGGACAGCGGCCTAAGATAAACACACCAACCTGTTTCGGCTGTTAGTGTGGAATAAACCTGCTCTTATTTGGGATGCTTTTAATGATGTCGTGTTTTACATAGACGTTCAGTGGACTGTCACACAGCCGCGGTGGAAGTAAAGCAACATGAGTTGGTTCAACGCGTCACAGCTGTCGAGTTTTGCCAAACAAGCTCTGACAACTGCTCAGAAATCCATCGACAGAGTTCTGGACATTAAAGAAGAGGAGCAGTGGGGTGACACGACCGAACCGTCCTTTGCTGGTAAATGTAGTAATAGATGATTGGCAATCCAGGCAGGGTCTCATCATCAGTGACGTTTACTGCACAACGTTAGAGATCCAATGATTCATGCTTCGTATATTTCTGCAGGCCACTACAGTTCCCAAACGTCCACACATAACGTCATATATTTTGCATAATGGATATGCAGTCAGATAGCTCATAGAATATTAAACACACATGAAAACCCTCCTTCAGAATTGAAAAATAAAACAAAAAGTCTTTACAATCAAGTCATTCAGTCAGTAACACAAACCTAAGCCAACATGAAACTTCTTCAAAGACGATCTTTGTTTTCGAGAAGAAACCACCTGATATCGCAAAAAAGCAACTAAAGAATACAAAAGAGTTTGCAATGTTGATGTATTGTGTTTCCAAAGGTGGGATTTGTTTTCTTTCTTTAGCTTATACTAATAAAATAATAAAGCTTATACTTTAGCTTAGACTGATAAAACAGAGATGTATGATTCAGTAGCATTAGGCTTGATCTATTTTGGTTATGAAGCTGCTTCTAAAGGGACAGTTCACCCAAAATGTCATAATTTACTCAGATTCATGTTGTTCCAAAGCTATAAGACACACAAATGAAGATATTTTCTCATAATTGTCCATTTATTGAAAGTCAATAAATGCAAACTAAACATTTTACAGATCAAAAAGACATGGTAAAAGTAATCCATAATTTGAGTGATTTCTTATATAAACATTGATCATGTACATGCAAGAGCTAATCAGATGTGGTAAAAGGAAGCTCATCTGTAGTTTGCTTGATATGCAAGAATCCAGGTTCTCACGTGCCAATGAAGAATGGATGTGCCTGAGATGACTTTTTGTACTTTTTAATCTGGGAAGTATTTGGTTCCAGGTAAATTCTATGGATAGACAGAATTGACTAGAGATTATTAAAAATAATTTCATTTGTGTTCTGTTGATGAATGGAAATCTTATGGGTTTAAACTTGGAATCACATGAAATTGAGTAAATGTTGACAGATATTTCATTTTTTAAAAGGCTTAAAATAATTGGAATTTAAGTTATGTTATTAATTCAGCTGATACTATCGAACGAAAATGAAATCGGTACTGAATTGAGCTGGATAATGACGTATTCTGTAGAGATGCTTATAGCTTAAAATTGAAATGATTGTAATTGATATCCTTTGCTACATTAACACAGTTTTTTACTTTTAAGCTGCTAGACACAATCTGTATTTTATAAAGGGCTACATAAATAAATGTGATTTGATATGACTTTTGGACGAACTGTTTCTTTAAAATACCCTTGTCCAGTATTTTGTTGAATTGTCTTATTGTTATATTTATATTACAGATCCACCAGGCAAGCCGATATCAACAGGATGGGGTATGAACCAGTGGAACTCGCCCTCTGAGGAGCATACCAAGACTCTCCCTCCATCATCTGAGGCCATTACTAAGCCCGTTACACGGACCGTTGTTGATGAATCGGAGGATTTCTTTAGTGCCTTTCTGCCTCATGGGGATATACAAACTGTAAGCAACACTACAGTGGTGTCTGTGCCACCTGCAAAGTCAAACAGCAGGCTACGGGAAAAAGCAGACAAGGAGAAGGAGCTGGAAGTCAGTGATTCAGAAGGTCAGGCAGACCTCAGTAAATACATCAACCAGGAAACTGTTGAGATGAGGCCAACTGGGACAGAGCTTTTGGAGCTAAATTCATCCTCGGGAGATGAGCTGTCACAACCAGAATTGGTTGTTCCTGCTTCTGTTGCACTTGAAGAAGCTTTCAAACATGAGACCAGTGAAGACAGGACAGAGTCAGATGGTTTGGCTTTAACTTCAGATGTCACACTCTCAAATGTACCTTTATCCTCCTCAGAGGCCGAATCTGTTGGTGTGTTTGAACCAGCTTTGACCACTGAGACCAAAAATCCAGAAAAAACCTTGCCTGTTCCTTCTAAAGAAATCCTGTTAGAATCCAAAGATGCTAAATCAGAGGACAGACAAAGCAACACCCCATCTCCCCCTGTTAGTGCCTTCTCTTCTGGTACCTCCACTACCAGCGACATAGAGGTTTTGGACCACGAGAGTGTGCTAAGCGAGAGCTCGGCCAGCTCCAGACAGGAGACTGCAGAGGCTAAAGCTGGTCTGCACCTAATGCAAGGCTCTTTCCAACTGCTCTCCGCCTCAACTTGCAGCGACTTCCCTCGTTCGGATGAATACCTAAAACTCACGGAAAGCTGTGGTTCCTCGTCTGACGCATTTGAGCGCATTGACTCATTTAGCATGCAGTCGCTGGACAGCCGTAGTGTCAGCGAAGTGAATTCTGATGATGAGATCCCGGGCAACCGCACATTAGCCTCCATCACGGCCGGACCTTTGCCTTCTCCTGCTCAGTCAACACAACAGACTAAACAGGAGGAAGAGGAGGGTATAACTGAGCCAATGAATGACCATTCACTGGATGATAATGAGATGGAGGAGAGTGGCCGCAGTGCAACGCCAGTGAACTGTGAGCACACGGATGAGCTGGAGCAAAACGAACAGGAAACCGAATCCGACCTCACACTGACCAACCAAAAAACGGATGTGAACGAAACTGCAGTATCACAAAGTACTGAAGAAAAACCAGAAGATTCACCATGTCAGATTTTTGAACTCCAGAAGGTTGGAATAATATCTAAATATTTATATTATAATATGAAATATACACTGCTGTTCAAAAGTTTGGGGTTGGTAAGATTCTTTTTAAGATTGTTGAAAGTCTCTTATGCTCACCAAGGCTGCATTTATCTGATAAAAAACTAAACAACTTCAGCAGCCATTACTCCAGTCTTTATTCACGTGATCTTCCATAAATCATTCTCATATGCTGATTTGATACTTTTCTTATTATTGTCAATGTTAAAAATAGTTTAATATTTATATACCGTAATTAAATAGAACTGCTTAATAGAAAAGTTCAAAAGAATAGAATAGAAAGTTAAAAAGAACAGCATTTATTTGAAATAGAAATATTTTGTAACATTACAAATGCCTTTACTGTCACTTTAAGGCCGTTACGTACTCCACAAGAACAGAGAAAAAAGTTCTCGCTTCTAGGGCTGCGAGAACAAATGACGTCATTTTGTTCTCACAGCCCTGGTTTGGGAGTTCTCGCAGCTTGTTCTCAACACGTCGTCTGAGCAGAACTTTTTTCTTGCGGGTGTCCGAGAGCTGTTCTGTGATTGGTCAGAAAGTGGGCGGGGATAATTCAGTGAAACAGAGTTGTTCGGCACCTGCTTTTCTCGTGAAGTATGAAATGTACTGGCCAAAACAAATTTTGTTCTTGTTCTTGCCACCTGGAGAAAACGAACACATTTCTTTGTTCTTGCAGAGTATGTCCCAAGCTTAGATCGGGGTGTCCAACCTCTGCAGCCATCATGCAGATTTTAGCTCCAACCTGAATCAAACACACATGAACCATCTAATCATGTTTTTCAGGGCTGCTTGATAATTACAGACAGGTGTGTAATAAGTGTGGAGCAGGCTTGGAACTGAAATCTGCAGGACGGTAGCCCTCCAGGAGCAGGGTTGGACACCCCTGCTCTAGATCAATTTAATACTTCCGTGCTGAATGAAAGTACTAATTAAAAAAATCTTACTGAACCCAAATCAGTTTTTTTTTGTACTGTATGTGTCATGTAAGTAATGTTCTGTTATTTTTGTTTTCCCCAGATTATTGATGAGCTTTCTTGCCGACTAGAGAAGAGAGAATCACAGTTGCTTGTGGTCAGTAAAGACAAAGCCAGACTTGAGGAGGAGTGTGACAATCTCAAAGAGTGAGTTGAGGAACCTGTGCTTAACAAAACCATCTGATGTTTTGTTTTCTTAAATGATAAATGGTTGCATTGGCTAACTAGGGCAAGGTGGAGCCAGCAAACATTTTTTTTACACAGCTTGAGGAAAACCGGATGCTGTGTTCACATACTGTTGGCAAATGAAGAGATTAGTTAACAAAACACTTAATGTTGTGTACATAGCATACACAATGGGATCCCAATACTTTCATATTGTACTTTATCATCTTGAATTCGCTGTAGGTTTACATGTTTTTATAAGATATTTAACTTTACTGCATGTCTCTTAATTCTTATTCTCTATATAAACTTTACATGTGTTAACAAGATCTGTGTTTCACAGTGAGATGATCAGCTTGAAGGAAGAAAGCTCCGCTGTTCTGTCTTTAAAAGATGAGTTCACTCAGCGCATAGCTGAAGCTGAGAGGAAAGCTCAGCTCGCCTGCAAGGAGAGAGACATCGCCAAAAAGGTGTCCATTTTTTTATGGTTGTTTTGAATTTATATCATTCTTACAACCCCCAGTCTTGTTTTGCATTGAAATGCATCATATGTTATTTGTCACAGGAAATCAAGGGTCTCAGAGAAGAACTGGCAAGCAGGTTAAACTCAAGTGAGACTTTGGAACTGATAAAAGAGAAAGAGGAACAGATCCGAGAGCTTCTTGAAGAAGGTGAGTGTTCTAGGCTTTTACCTGTTCAAAGTGACCTTGCTTAGGATGATCATAATAAGATATCTTTTACTGCGTGATCCTAGAAGAATCGGAGTATGTTTGTTTACTTGTTTCTTTTTGATTAGGTGAGAAACTGTCCAAGCAGCAGTTGCAGCACTGCAACATCATAAAGAAACTGCGTGTGAAAGAGAGAGAAAGCGATGCGCAGATCACCAAACAGACCAAAAAACTAAAGGAACAGGAAGAAGAACTAAAACATTTGCAGCAGGTCAGCGAGACAACCTTCAATCCAAAGCTGTGTTGTTTATAAATTAAACATGTTTACAGTTGTAAAGTATATTCAGAATATTTCACATTTCATATATCAAATGCCAGCAGAATGAGAAGAGAATTTTGAGGTTTATACAATGTTAATTGCAGGTTTTGGACGGTAAGGAGGAAGTAGAAAAGCAGCACAGAGAAAATATTAAGAAGCTGAATGCTGTGGTGGAGCAGCAGGAGAAGGAATTAAATAAACTCCAGAGCAGCAGTGAGGAGCTTCAGGAAAAGAGCCGCAGTTTACAAGCAGCCCTCGACAGCGCCTACAAGTAAATAAATGCTGCATAAGTGACTTGCTAATTTACAGTAAATGTATTCACTGTCCCACTGTCACTGCAGTTCTGGTGGTGGTCTCCCAGTTTGTTGATTTGATTCATTTTTCACTGTCTAGAGAGTTGGCAGAGTTGCATAAGGCCAATGCCACCAAGGATAGTGTGGCCCAGGAACTGGCGCTGAGCAGAGAGGTGCAGGCGAAAGAAGAACTGAGTCTGGCTTTGGAGAAAATCCAGGAAGAGTCCCGCCTACAACAAGAGGCACTGGCCAATCAGGTATTTTTTTAATATTATTATTATTATTATTATTATTATTATTATTATTATTATTATTATTATTATTATTATTATTAGTTTATATTGTGCTGTGTTTCAATAAATGCTTGTTTAAATATCTTGAGGAACTTTGTTTACTTTATTCTGTGGTTACTCATCTAGTTATACATGCTTTACTTTAGTGTCTTTTTAATCTCCAAATTCTAGCTTTTGTGTCTGTGTGTGACTGTTTTTTTGTTTGTTTCTAAAATGTTAAGGTGGCGGATTTGAGGCTGGCTCTACAGAGGGCTGAACAGCAGCAGGCCAAGAAGGAAGATTACCTGAGAGAGGAGATCAGTGAGTTACAGCAGGTAACCAGATCACCTTACATCCAGCTTACAAGAATTATTGCACTATTTTTTTTTATTTCAGCTTTTGGAGAGAAACTATGACGACGTACTATAAGCTTAAGACTATTTCATTTTTGCTAAAGGAAGTATCCCCCTGATTTAAGAAAAAAAAGACTAGTTCTAGTGCAATTTCAAATGATATATTATACACTTTATTGTCAGACAAGTCTGAAATTTTTCTTGCACAACAGTATCTATGTTTACAACAACCCACATACATTAAACATTGACATACACTTAATCCACCTTCTCCATACTGTGAATTTCTACAAATCTCAACGTGATTTATTCAACTCTAAGGTAGCCTGATACACAAAAGAGTGTTTTAGCCTCACTTTGTTGAATCTTGGGACTCTGTACCTCCGATTTGATGGTAATAATTCAAACTCTTTGTGTAGGACATGATTAGGATCAGAAACCATATTATTAGCCAGCCTTAACAAGTTGTTATATTAAGCTGAATCGTAAAGCTTCTCAAGGGGCTGACCTACAATTTTTGGACAGATTTTTAGTCGATTAAACAACTTTATTTTTGACATAACTGACAGACTCCTATACCAGATAGAGTTACAGTATTGCAATATACTCATTATAACAGACTTAAAGAACAGCAGAAGAATCTGTTTTCTTACTCCAAATGACTGAAGACAACCTATTAAAATAATAAATACAATTTTTTCCCCTGCACATTAAATATCTAGAATACAATTTTAAACATTTGCGGTCAATAAGATTTTTTTTTAAAGAGATGTATTATTCAAAAGTGGCATAAAAGCTGTTCTTTTGAACACTTTATTCATCAAAGAATGTTGATGGGTCAGTTTCAACAAAAATATTAATCAGAAAAACTGTTTCTTGAGCACCAAATCATCATTAGAATGATTTCTGAAGGATCATGTGACACTGAAGATTTAAAATACTTTAAAATAGAAAACTGTTTTTTTATTGTGATGATATTTCATATTACTGTAGTTTTGATCAAATAAATGCAGCTTCTGTTAACATAAGAGACATTTTTCCAAAAAATCTTACCGAGCTTAATCTTTTGAACGGCAGTGCAGGTGATATTTATGCTGTAATTTTACTCTTCAACAGAGGTTACAAGAAGCGGAGACCAGAAACCAGGAACTTAGCCAAAGTGTTACATCAGCAACAAGGCCCCTCCTGCGGCAGATAGAAAACCTTCAGGCCACACTTGGTGCCCAGACAACATCATGGGAAAAACTAGAGAAGAACATCTCTGACCGCTTAGGTGAGACTTGCAGCTTGTCTTGAATGAGCATCAGTGGCTTTTGTTTTGAAATCTGAGGTCTTCAAACAGTAAACCACATATGACATTCACCATTTGTTTTCATCATCTCTCTTCTCAGCTGATGCCCAAGCCCAGCTTGCTGTTTCTATTGAGAAAGAGCGTTCTGCCACAGAAGAGTTACTAGCCATCCGAGCACAGATAGCATCTTTAGAATCCCAGGCTTCCTTGTTGAGGCAGGAGAAGGGACGTCTGCAGGGGCAGCTGGACGCAGAGAAGATGCGCCGGGAAAAACTGGAGGATGACTTTAGCAGGTAGGAGACATTTTAGTGTTTAAAATTGAAAAAGAAGCTGTCATTGTATGTGGCAGTATTCTAACACTGATTTCTGTATGTGTAGGGAGCGTGTAGAACTGGAGAATCTTAAAGGGGAACATTCTCGAGCCTCAGAAGAGGCCAAGAAGGAGAAGGTACTGTTTGCTCTATGAACACTTCAGGCAAAAAATACACAAACAATCATTCTCAATGTCTGTAACTGTATTATTTGGTCCTCTTCAGTTGCTTCTCACCAACCAACTGGAAATGGAGAAAATGAAGGTGGAACAGGAGAAGAAGAAATGCTACCTTGCACAAGAGGCCCTCAAAGAAAAGGTTTTGCATGACTTGTGTTCTGAATCTGCCTTTTTTATTAATCTTTCCCTCCAAAAATAGTTAAAAGACTCATTGTGTACATGGTCCAAAATGAACTTTTAATCACGCCAAGCAGTTATGATAACTGGCATACAATAATCTCATTTCAAGAGTCTAAAATGAGGGATCTCTGTGTTTTTGTTTCATCAGGAGAGGAAGTCTCTAAGTCTGTCTGTGACTGATGCTCCAGCATCATCCACTCCCTCCTTGTCCCGCTCCAGTTCCGTTAGTGGGGGCGAGCATGCTGGCTTACCATCCTCTATGTTCTCACAGGTACATTCGTCTCAACCCTGTCCACACCTATTCAGATGCAGAGAACCTATATTTCACAGTCTGTCACAATCACTTTTTTTTTTTTTTAGCAGGAGGATTCTCTCGACCATTCTTTCAGCACTATGACTATGTCCATCAGTGGCACTAACCTATATGAGGCAGCTCGTCTGGGTGGTGGATCCAGTATCATTGAGAGCCTGCAGTCTCAGCTCAAACTCAGAGAGGGCGAAATAGCCCAGCTGCAGGTACAACTTTTAATAGAATAGTGCAAAATTACATCTGGGTTTAGAAGATTATAAATTTACTGTAATGTTTAGAAAAGAGTACGTTTGTGTTTAGCTGAATATTTTATGTACTAATTTGTATTCAATTCATTCCTTTGATTATCCGCAAGATGGAGATTTCTAGTCTAGAGAGAAGTCGCACCGTGATGGCAGAAGAGCTTGTGCGACTGACCAATCAGAACGATGAGATGGAGGATCAAGTGAAGGAAATCCCTAGATTGAAAGTGCAATTGAAGGTGAACATTAGAAAAAGGCTACTTTTAAAGCAGAGTCAACTGTAGGGAGTTTATAACAGACTGCTACAAATTTACCTGCCATCTTTTGGCTACGTCTACACTAATCCAGATATATTTGAGTGCATCTTTTTCTCTACAATTTGGTTTTCAGTCCACACTGCGATGGCATTTGTGATGAATTTAAAAACGCTGTTCATGTTGTAGGGGTGACTCTGAAAATGGAGGTATTTGAAAAGGATGACACATTTAGAAATGTGATGAATATTGTGATCAGTATTGATAGACCAGTATGTGCTACACTGTCACTGTTTTCTAAAGATACATATTACACATATTACATTTATACATATAACAATTTTCATATTATATTCCTGCAAAAATTACCAAATTTACTCGCAATTGATGTCCTGCTGCATATCATGAGACCAGCTGTGTTTTAGACCATACAATGAATGATGATTGAGTGCAACCTGAACTCACCAAGTGAGAGATTTTGCTAATAAAGTGATTGTGCCAGAAGAATAGCATGAGGACTTTATTATATCTGGTCTCTCATCATCTCAGTAAGCTTTAATTAAGTTTTACACATGTGCAGTTTGATTATTTAAGCATCTTTAACTGTTTCAGTGTGGATGAAATGAAAATGCCGTTTTCAAATGTATCTGGATTAGTGTAGCAGTAGACGTTGGTAACAGATACATATGCCAACAGTAAGGATATTAATATATTTGCATTTGGTTATTATTTTGTTTAAACAGAGTGTTTGCATGCAATAATTGAAAGGGATGTATATTGCAATTCAATGGCTTGGGGTAATTTTTAAAAAATATTTTTGAATGAAGTCACTTATAATCACCAAGGCTGTATTTATTTGACCAAAAATACAGCAAAATCAACAATATTACAGTATTATGTTAATGCATTTTAAATGTAATGCATTCCTGTAATAGTAAAGCTGATTTTCTTATTATCAATATTGAAAAGCTTTGCAAAAAAATAATTTTATTACAAAATACATTTTGAAAGCCAGAAGCTATATATATATATATATAGCTGCAGTGTAAATGTTTAAATCCGTTTTTCCCCATGCTGAGTGAATGGTTGCATATTACAGTCGCTATCTGTGTCTTCTAAATCTAAACAAAATGTCCAGATGATCTGTTAGCCTAACAAGCACAATAATATATAGTTATAACCTGTTAGTTAAACACTGACCAACTGTTTGTGTCCATCACAGGATCTAGAACAAAGGCACAACACAATCCTGCAGATGTATGGAGAGAAGGCAGAGGAGGCTGAAGAGCTGCGTCTGGACCTGGAGGATGTGAAGAACATGTACAAAACGCAAATAGATGAACTGTTAAAAAATCAAAAATAATAGGTTCTGCGAAAGGACTGGCTCACACGGACTGTAAACAGAGCTTTGCTGTAGGATTAATTGTGCTTCACATCTCAGCATTGGTAATAGAAGACCAAGTAATTTAAATGTATTTTTTTCTGAGAAAATATTCAACATATTTCATGGGTCATATAGTATATAGTTATTTAAGATATGATTCCTCTCACGCTTGTGGGATTTTATTTGAAATCATTTTTCCCCTCTCAATAAATAACCATGTTAGGGTTAAAAATGATATGACTATATCTCTGTGTATAGGTTTGGTGGTTTCTTAACACTTGAATTTGCACAATGAATAGAGAGTTCAGACTTTCTGAGTTCGGATTTTAATCATGAATGGATTGCTTTATTTTCCTCTGATCTTCATCCTCTGGACTGCACATCTTACTGCTAAGTAGTTGATTTTCTGTTGACTGTCTCTTCACATTTTGTAAACAAGTACCGTAAACATGCTTTCCAGGCAACTGGCAACAAGGGTCTATAGACTTAAAGTTATTAGGCAAGTTCTCACGCTGAATGAGGTTTAGTGATGAGTGGGTCCACGAAAATCTTCCACTGATCTGTCAGGACTGTCTGATGTCACTAAGATCCTTCCAATGTATCTTCAGTTTTTGCTGCACACATGTAAATAAAGAAAGAGAAATGTATTGGGCAGACAATTTGTTTTCCAGCCTTATTATTGTATTTAATGATTAATCATTACTAATATATTACTTTTAGTTATGAAGTAATATACTATTATTAGTTGACTATAAATAATCTTTAACTTCATTGTTGTTTTAATGTTTAATAATTACTAAGGTAGTATTTTAATTATACAGTAATTCATGTATTACAATTAATAATCTGGTTTTATTTTTTAAGCT
Organism: Pseudorasbora parva; assembly: GCF_024679245.1. Taxonomy (NCBI): domain Eukaryota; kingdom Metazoa; phylum Chordata; class Actinopteri; order Cypriniformes; family Gobionidae; genus Pseudorasbora; species Pseudorasbora parva. The sequence goes on along the minus strand of NC_090193.1, from coordinate 20,952,186 downwards.
TTATTGTGCTAATATTTAATGATTACTAAGCAATTATTTTAAGGTATATAACTGGTTTATCATGCTAAATAATTATGAAATATATTATGTAGTAATTATATTATTATCATTATATAATATTATAATATATAAAGTATATTATTATTAGTAGTGGTATTAATAATAATCTGCTTTATTTTTTCAAGCTTTATTATTGCTTTAGTGTTTAATAATTACTAAGAAATTATCTTTAGTAATTTAATAGTAATGATGACGACAATCTTTGCTTTTATTTGTTTTACATCTTTATTAATGTTTTTAATGTTTAATAAGCACTAAGATATTACTTGTAGTTATATAACATATAACCATTTCTGCTTTTATTTGTTTTCTAGCTGCATTGTTTTTAATGTTATATAATTATTAAATATTTTTATTTTAAATTATATAATACCAGTTATTATTATCTGGTTTTATTATCTGGTTTCACAGCTTTATTCATGATTTATAATTACCGAGATATTTTTTGTAGTTATAAAGTAACAAATATAGTGTTGGTGTTGTTTACGGAGTATTCTTGCACTTCCACTTAATCAATATACAATTAAGGTCTTCTCTTGCGCCCTCTTGCGGTTTCCTACAGTAACACATGCCGGCTGATAATTTCCGGTAGTATGGCGACTGCATCCCTAAATGCACCCTCTCCCTGTCCTTAATTTCTCCAAGGAGGTAAGCAATTATTATTATTTTTGTTAGCACTGTTACTATTCACCTTAACTTAAGAACAGAATTAATTTCCTCTTTTGTGTGTATATGTGTTTTTGCGCCGGTAAAAGCAGCTGATATAACTGATGATGGGACAGCTGGAAAAGTCTCTGACCTGGCAACGTGTCAAGTCTTTGTGGTTGTCGCGTTTCCCACCTCAGCTTGCACTTTTATTATTATTTTTGGTATGTGTTATTTTGGTATCGTGGTGTGTCGGTGTCTTTGGGTAGGTATCATGCTCTGTTGTTTGCTTTGCTACCGTTAATAAAAGAAGAAGAAGAAGAAAAACTTGTGCAGACTTGTGCAGATTTCACTACCATGTATGGACAGCAAGACATAACGCCCAGTATGGTACATTTACTCTTCTGTAGGACATGTGCTCCATGAATCGAATGGGATTGGAATACAGTGCGCCTTTGTTAATCTATTTGATCTGCCCTGTCTAGACAGGTCGCATTAGACACTGCATTTAGAAGAGACGAATATAATAGATAACTTCCCCTGGTAGTCATACAGTTATGTTTTACTTCTGTAAATCATCAAAAAGGGCATCTCTTTCTATTAATTACAGACGTTTGTCAGAATCTTTCTGTCATTGTGTTAATGACACATTTACACAATGTGGGCGTCCCCCCCCCACTTGGTTTTAATTATATAATCTGTAATTACGTTGTCATAATTACAAGGCAACACAGCAAAATGATTAATTTCCCCTTACAAAAATCACAATAGCTTCTAACTACATAAAGATAAAATCCTATTATTTTATTTACATTTTTACTAATATCTACTAATAGTTGGTCTTAATTTATTAATGTTGACAAATGACTTTAATTCATCATGGAGTCTCAAACTTAAAATCACAAATCCTATGTTTATGTTGTGATTGTGATTATTTGCTCAACCATTATATAATAGAAAATGAGTCTTTAAAAATAGTAATTAAATGTCTGTGTGGGTATGGCCTGTCCCACATCAGAGGTCTTGATCCGTCCCTGTAACTGTATCCAAAAAAGTAAAATGTCATCGTTTTGACATAATGTATGGAATTAATATTGAATTAATGTTTTATAAGTTATACAAGATTCAGCAAATGTTTAGTCCATAAATTTAAGTTGAAATAACTTAAACATCCAAGTGGATTGTACTTAAAATGTAAGATAGCAACTTATTTATTTATTTTATTTTTTTTAAATCCAAGGGCACTACATTGTCAATCTTAAACATTCAAAATTGTTGCTCAAGGTTTTTGTACAAAAAATATATTTTCATTTATAGAATAAAAAAAACAAACAGTAATAGTTTAATTTATAGGTTCTATTTTATTTATTAATTAAAATTAATTTATGTGATGTTTGACTAAACTTATTGCTAGAAAGTGACAAATTACATTACTTAAATGTTGTTAAAAAAAGTTTGTCAAAAATGGGAAATTATAAATTTTTAAATCTTTCTTTTACAGCATGAAAATTCTGTGTAAAGAATAAGTGCTTATTTTCTCTATGCATTAGACAAATAATCAGTTGTGTGATCTGATCAATAAACATATTTTGTCTGACTCCATTCAAATAATCTGTGGTAATGCTATAATATAATAAATAAAAATAAAATATAATATATAATAAAAAATTCTTATCAACCCATATCAGAGAATATGTATGACCACATAATTTCTGTAGAATGTACACTTGTTTTTCTATTAATTTCCCTCAATCCTGGCCTTAAAACAATTGAAGGAAAAAGGTCACTAATATTTCCTGTGGTAGGAGTTTCACATTGGAGGAAGATCTGTTCATTTGCAGGTTCCCACACTGTTGTTACTTCCGGAGCTCTTTGTTGTTTGTCCTCCCCTGTAAACGATTAGTCTCTCTCTCTCTCTCTCTCTCTCTCTCTCTCTCTCTCTCTCTCTCTCTCTCTCTCTCTCTCTCTCTCTCTCTCTCTCTCTCTCTCTCTCTCTCTCTCTCTCTCTCTCTCTCTCTCTCTCTCTCTCTCTCTCTCTCTCTCTCTCTTTCTCTCTCTCTCTCTCTCTCTCTCTCTCTCTCTGATAAATGATTGTAGGTGCTGAGAGCCAGTGTGGTTCCTTCCATGTGGCTTGAGGGACTATGCTGCTGCTGGTAGCTCTGTGCCTGGCCTGCACTTATAAAACCATCTCCGCCACAGACAGTGGCCAGAACAGCAGCCGCACACCACAGCTGGACTACAGCAGCCTGGCGCTGCCTCAGCAGCATATTCCATTCTTTCTGCACAATAACAAACCGTTGGCCAAACTCTGCAAGGAGGACGCACTTTGCCCTTTTAAAGTAAGCTATTTCCTCTCGTTTGTTATGGAATGTTTGCTGAAGTTGGGTTAGAAGTGAGTGGGATATTTTTCTAAAGACATTGTCATACATCAGTTATAATGGTGGACTATTACAGGCTGTTCTTTAGAGTAGAGCTTGTAACATTATCACTAGTGTTATGGTTATAGTGTTATGCTATGTCTCTGTTGGCTGTGACAGGATGCTCTGTTGCTCAAGAAGTCCTGCTGGGGGTATGAAAAGAGCTGCTCCGCTGAGCACAGATTCAGCTATCCTGTGTGCACCAGTGTTGACTCAGGATGGTATGCCTTTCTACGCTGACCTACATTTTTCTTTAACACTTTTATGTTTTCCTGCTATTCATAACCATAGAATTACCCATGTACACTACATTGCCAAAAGTATTGGGACACCCCTACTAGGGTTGCAACGGTTTATCACGATATTGACATATCGATTGACATATCGTATGTCGATACTGACATACGATTATCATACCGTGAGCAAAAATAAAAACAGATCTCACTCTACTCTATATGTACAACTGAGAAAATGTAATTTCTTTCATTTCTTTGCACTCTTTGCACATGAAATTCTTTACATGATACTTCAGAAATTATTCTAATATGTTGATTTGCTGCTCAAGAAACATTTCTTATCAATGTTGAAAACTGTTTTTTTCTTCAGGATTAATTGATCAATAGAAAGTTCAAAAGGACAGCATTAATTTGAAATAGAAATCTTTTGTAAAATTATAATTGTTAAAAGTTATAAAAGGATAAAAAGTCATTAATAATTAATATGCATGATTAAACTTAAGCGAATGTGTATGAATTTAACTTTATTGTGAAGTGTTACTCAATTATTATTACTAACATTTGAACATTTGATTTCTTTCTTTAGGGCGAGCTCTATTCAGGCTGCCCAGGAACTGTTCTGGAAGCAGGCAGATTTTGGCTATGTGAGGGAGCGTCTCAGTGAGATGAAGACATTGTGCAAGCCATCGAGTCCTGTGAGTTTCCCTCCTCTACCTCACTTTCCTCTGTGCTCTGTTTTTACCAAGCCATCAACTTAGTTGCTTAATCTTTACCGCAGTAAAGTTCTTGCCTCACCTCCAGAGCTTTGAGCATGATCACTGAGCTTAAGACATAAGGGCTGTTTTTAAATGTTACTGCTTCAACATGTCCAAACAATACTGGGATCAAACTTGCAAATAAGTTTGACTTTTTTTTAAAGGGTGATTCCTCTTTGAAGTGCTCCAGTCATATGCGGTTCTGCAGGGCCACAAACTTGTACCTGGACCTGAGGAGTCCCCGCAGAGGTCATGAGAGGTCAGTGACCTTGTTGGAGGTCAAGGAAAATGCACAACTCTGTGAAATTGTTTTCTCTCTGGCAGTGAGAATGTCCTGTCTAAATGAGTTCTCTTTCTCCATCTAACTTCCTCTCTATCACTGCAGGTATAAAGAGGATTTCCTGGAACAGGGTGAGATCGGTGGTCACTGCAGTCTTAACAGTAAAGCACTAGCTGCAGAAGGGTCACACAAGAGTCCTCTTCAGTCTTGGTAAAGAACTTATCTCCAAATAAAAAACTTAATTGACATTTGTTACATTAATATATTTCTTTACCTGTGTGGCAAAACATTAAGATTGATCAACTACAGTTCAACAGATTGTGGGTCATTCAAATTTGCAGTTACACTTTATTTTAAGTTGTGTTTGTTACATTGTAATTATATATTTAAGTACTGAGTAATATTAATTAACTACTTGTACTTACTATTGGGTTAGAGTAGGATTATAGATTGGTTGAGGGTTAGTTGCATGTAATTATACATAATTTACTGTTACTACTAAGGTAAGTACATGTAACATGTAACAAGTACACTGTAGAATAAAGTGTTATTAAATTATATATTTATAAATTATATATTTCTATTCCAAATAAACTTATTTATAAAATAATCTTTAAAAAATGCATCACAGTTTCCACAAAAATTCTAAGCAGCACAACTGTTTTCAACATTGATAATAATAATAATAATAATAATAATAATAATAATAATAATAATAATAATGTTTCTTGAGCACCTAATTAGCATATTAGAATGATTTCTGAAGGATCATGTGACACTGAATACTGGAGTAATGATGCTGAAAATGCAGCTTTGCCATCACAGGAATAAATTACATTTTAAAATAAATTAAAATAGAAAACAGTTATTTTACATTTTGACCAAATAAAGGTCTTTCAAAAATCTGATCCCAAACTGTTCAACATTAAAATATATCCGCTAATGTCTCTTGACATTCACCCCAAAAAAACATCCACAAAAGGAGATATTTAAAAAAAATGTATGCTGCTGTATACATGTATACATGTATACTCTTCTGACCAACATAATCCCTCTATATTTTTCCATGAAAGTCGTGGAAACTCAATCATAGATTTTTTTTTTCTTTTGCTATTAGAGCAAATTGAAATACAAAAATAATATTTGCTGTCATCTCTCGTTCCCCGCTATAGAAGTTTACCCAACTATGACGACTTACGCTTCTGTGAACCCCGAAATTGTGAAAAGGATTCATACTTAAGTTTTAAGATATAAAAACAGCCTTTTTTCTTCTCTCAGGTTTGCGGAATTGGAGACATACTCAGAGCTAGACTTCCACCCCCTAGAAGATGGTCATTGTGATGTTATAATTGACAGACCAACCGTCTTTATGAAGATGGATGCAGGTAATCTTTTTGTGCAAATAAGGGAGCTTTTTTTTGTCTTCACAAATAATACGTTTTTTTAAAAACTTGCATGCTTCGCTTGTCTTTTGCAGGAGTGAACATGTACCATCATTTCTGCGACTTTGTTAACCTTTACATCTCCCAGCACCTCAACAATTCCTTCAGCCGTGACATAAACATTGTCATGTGGGATACAGTAAGTGTTCATCTCTCTTAAACACACAAACATCGTTTGCTTCTAATGTCTTCCAGTAAATCATCAACCGTGAGGGCTTAGAGAGCGTTTCTTACAAACACTAACAGAGGGTTTGTTGTTTAAACCAACTGCCAGTTTCAGGAGATGTGCGGTTCCTAAAACAGAAGGATAAAAAGGAAACGGTGTGCTGAAAATAAAGTGTCTTACGAGAAAACCTTATCCTGCCTATTGTTCAGACGCTGGTATTTCAAGGGTGAGGTAGAGGGAAAATTAAGGGGGGTGGAGAAAGAGGGAGACTTTTTTTGAATGAAACAGTTTGATCGACAATACAAAATAAACTCCACCTTGTAATATTATTATATATTTATGTACTTGAGAGTTAAGTTTGTAGCTTTGTCTAAGGCTACGTTCACATAGTTTAGGGGATTGACAAAGATATTAGAATAGGCAGTATCCATGGTATCTGCGGAGATTTCCTGTCAGGATTTAGACCGTATCATAGTACTGAGACTGCTCCCTATAGATTTACAAATAATTTGCTCTTATCATCAGATCGTGGTTGTATCTCTTTATTAGTGTTACTCGAACTTAGCGCTGCATTTGATAATATTGACCACAACATTCTTTTGAATAGACTCAAAAATGATGTTGGCACTAGTGGAATTATATTGGCATGGTTCAAATCATACTTCTCTGACATCATTTTGTATTAGTAAACGAAGAGTTGTCATATCTATCACAAATTCGGTATGGGAGTACCTCAAGGCTCAGTACTAGGACCGTTGCTTTTTACCCTGTACATATTACCCTTACAGCCGTTTCACACCGCAAGCGTGAGCAGTGCATATTTTTCCCAGTGCCCATGTTAATCAATGAGTGCATTCACACTGGGAGCAGGAGCGTCGCGTGAGCAGCAGTGAAGCGGGGGTTTCGGTGGTGAGCCTATTTTGTTGCGCTGCTGACGCTCAATTAAAGTGAAAGCACACTTTTGATTGACAAAATAAATATGATTCCACAAAAAAAGTGCTCAAAATGCACACACAAAGTGTGTACACGTGATTTTAGTTTTGGAGCACTTCATGCTTCCTGCTGCTGACCAACGTTATGGAGATGCAGATTTAATTTTCCAACAGGACTTGGCACCTGCACACAGTCTCAAAGCAACCAGTACCTGGTTAAAGGACCATGGTATCCCTGTTCTTAATTGGCCAGCAAACTCACCTGACCTCAACCCCATTGAAGGTTTATGGGGTATTGTGAAGAGGAAGATATGATATGCCAGACCAAACAATGCAGAAAAGCCGAAGGCCACTATCAAAGCAACCTGAGCTCTCATAACACCTGAGCAGTGCCACAGACTGATCGACTCCATGCCACGCCGCACTGCTGCAGTAATTCAGGCAAAAGGAGCCTCAACTAAGTAATGAGTGCTGTATATGCTCATACTTTTCATGTTCATACTTTACAGTTGGCCAAGATTTCTAAAAATCCTTTCTTTGTATTGGTCTAAGTAATATTCTAATTTTCTGAGACACTGAATTTGGGATTTTCCTTGGTTGTCAGTTATAATCATCAAAAATAAAATAAATAAACATTTAAAATATATCAGTCTGTACAAGTTGTATATTATATTTATTCATTACACACAGACCGATATATTTTAAATGTTTATTCATTTTATTTTTGATGATTATAACTGACAACCAAGGAAAATACAAGTTTCACTTTTTGAATGGAATTAGTAAAATCAGCTTTTTTTGATGATATTGTAATTATATGACCAGCACCTGTATATCAGTTTTAAAATGCTTCAGTTTGTAAAAATAAATAAATAAAGTCATTAAATATCTAATTGCTAAGTATGTTTAAGGGAACATGCTGTGAACTCTTTCATAGTTATCTAAACATCTCTGAAACCCAAACCACACATACCCATTTAAACTGAGGTGTTACTGATGTGTTTTGAGTTCGCATGCCACACCCACGGCCACCACAAGTGTAGCGTGCGAACTCAAAACACAATTCTGTAAATGTCTGTTTTGTTATCGTGCTGTCTGTGCCCATCATCCGTCATTTCCTCCACTTAATCAAGCCACTCTTCTTTCAAACATGAGGTGCTTTATTCCACTGCTTTGCGTTTCACGTTGCTTTGGGCTATTTGGACTTGGACCGCAAACATGACGCTGCCGCTCACACGCGACATCATGAAACCTGTACAGCATTACCCGGTTTTAACTCTCTAGCGGTTCAACAAAGCACTGCAATGAATTTACAATCAAATGGATTTCTCCCCTCATTTCGCGTCTGCATCTGCCGTCTGCGCGACATTTGATTCTTTCTGCGCGGCCGTAGCATCACAAGCTTTCAGGGAATGAGGGAAGTGTAGAGGGAACATTGGTTAAAAGGTTAGGGTCAGTAGGCTAATATATATGTTTAAAATAAATAAATAAATGCTTTATTTAGCAAGGACACGTTAAATTGATTAAAAGACAGTAACGCCATTAAAAAAATCCAAAGAGAGCAGCAAATCAGCATATCAGAACGATTTCTAGGATCACATGACAAGGGAGACTGGAGTAATGAGTGATGAAAATGTAGTTTTGCCATCACAGGAATAAATTACATATTTTGCAACTGTGTTATTGAAACAAATAAATGCAGCCTTGGTGAGAATAAGAATGCATCATGCTTAGCGTTTCGTTGTAGAGAGCAATGCATAAACCATTCTGACAGAATTTTAGACTAATCTGTAAAATGTCTTCTTCTTCTTCTTCTTCTTCTTCTTCTTCTTCTTCTTCTTCTTCTTCTTCTTCTTCCTTCTTTCTTCTTCTTCATGTAGTGTTTGCTACAGTTGACAAGCTGCTTTAAGGCATGAATCAATTCTTTTCACAGGAAAAAAAACATTTGAATATGTAATTTTGATTATCAAAGATGAGTTTTAAGAGATGACATTATTGACTGCAGAGGGACTTTTAAAAAAAAGCATTTCATTGAATTGTTTTGTCTGTCAGAGTGTGTATGGATATGGAGACCTGTTCAGTGAAACGTGGCAGGCTTTCACAGATTACGACATCATTCACCTGAAAAACTTTGACTCCAAAAGGGTAAAGACTTTTACTCCCCATCACTTTTTCACACTTTTATCAGCATCTGAGCGTTTTGATGCTATTTAAAAGTATGTTTTTCACAGGTGTGTTTTAGAGATGCATTTTTCTCTCTCCTACCAAGAATGCGATATGGCCTTTTCTACAACACCCCTCTTGTACGTATCCTTGTCTTTGCATGCCTATGTTGCTCTCACGTGTTTCTCTCCCCCCACCCCCATTTGGCTTTGCTTCATCTCATCATGTTCATCTGCAGTCTTCTGTCTATTTTAATGCATCTCTGTGTGACATCTGTGGATGCTGTGCGTGTGATATAGAATATTTGCCTTGTGTGAGACTGAACTCATCTGGTGCTGTTGCTCAAATCATCCTCATATTAATGATTGTGTGCTTTTGTCTTCTGTGTGCAAATGACGTGTAGAGAAAATTTAACTGACAGGTGTGTGTAATTTGATAGATCTCTGACTGCCACAGTGAGGGGCTGTTCAAGGCGTTTTCCCAGCATGTCCTTTATCGACTCAGTATCACACAAGAGGGACCGAAGGTAAATATGCTTGAACTCTTTCTCACACACATACATACAAAAACTGATCGTTTTTATTCCTGTATTCTTATAATAGAGACACAGTCATTCTCTCTGAATAATATACTAATTTATCTGTGTTTGATCAGGAAAAAAAGTGGTTTCACAAAGAGATTGTTGTGATGTTATGAGCATCATACTTTCAAAATCAGCACAGGAATATATTATACAGTAATATATAACAATATATGCACTATATAAAAATATGCTAATTTTGAAAGTGTGATGCTCACAACATCATGAAAACATCTCTTTGTGAAATCACTCTTTCTTGTTTTCCTGATATTATCAAACACATATATTTTATATATTTGTAATTCTTATAATTTAAAATATATAATAATAATAATTATTTATAAATTAAAAGTATATTAATTGATTTAAAATGTTATATTTTATTTCTTATTCATTTAAATAAATATTTTAATTTTATATTATTTATTTTATTTTAAATATTAAATTGATTTGAATTCTTATACTTATAATAATAATAATAAATAATAATTTGTTACATTTATATAGCGCTTTTCTAGGCACTCAAAGTGCTTTACATACTTGTAAATAAATAATTGTTAAATTATAATTGTAAATTATATTATTTGTTATTGAAATTTAAATAGTAGATTCATTTGATTTCTTATCAATTTAAACAAGCAATTTTTAAATTATATTTGATTTAATTTGATTTTGATTTAAAAATAAAAAATGAAGAAAAATCACATGTACATAGCCTGACAAGCCAGACCCACATCAAGATGTTTGGTCTGGAAACTCACCATAGACAGGGCGCAATCCGAGGGGCGGGATAAACGGTTGTCTTTTAAACTCCCTCTGCACACGATAGGATAGCGCTACAACCAACCAGAGCAACGAAGGTGAAACAGAGCTCGCTGACTGATTAAACATTCGCCGTATCCGGTCGGCTAAACTCCGAACACATCTTCCCTTTTTAAGAATGACTTCAGTGCCGTTCTTTGTTCTTTTCTCAGAGAAAAGCTTAACTCCAAGTCTTCCAGGATTCCGGTCAAAGCTGATTCGAAAGACCGCCGCCGTTCGCCAGTTTCTGTGTTTACTAGAAGCACGCAAACGCAACTCGGCCGTCGTCATTATGGCCCCGCCCACCGACTTTATACACGATGTGATTGGGCCGTCCAGATTCTGAGGAATACAGCTCAGACGTGTATTGAGAGTTCCTAGAAACACATTTGCGGGCAAATTAAATTTGCTGCCGCTAGGGTGCGTCTAGATTTCTAGGCTAACATGTACATACAGTTGCAAGGAAAAATAAGTGAACTGCTTGTAGAATCTGTGAAATGTGAATAAAATATATTTTTTTAATAACATATAGTCCACAAGACAAAAAAAATAGCTGAATTTATTAAAGACCCCGCTCAAAAGTTTATGAGCCATTGATTCTCTTAATACTGTGTGTCTTAACCTGGATGATCCACAGCTGTTTTTTTTGTTTCATGATGGTTGTTTGTGAGTCCCTTGTGGACTATATGTAAAAAGTTTTTTATGTAAAATATCTTACTCAGGAAAGCATTACATAAAAAATAGAGCATTTTGTATGATCTCTTTAATTTTTCTTAAAATAATTCACATTTTCACAGTGGTTCACATACTTTTTCTTGCAACTGTAGGTGTTCACAGCCTTTGTCATGACACTCAAAATTGAGTTCAGGTCCATACTGTTTCCATTGATCATCCTTGAGAAGTTTTTACATCTTGATTGGAGTCCACCTGTGGTAAATTTAGTTGATTGGACATTATTTGAAAAGGCACACACCTGTCTATATAAGGTCCCACAATTAACAGTGCGTGTCAGAGCACAAACCAAACCATGAAGTTCAAGGAATTGTCTGTAGACCTCCAAGAAAGGATTGTATCAAGGCATGGATCTGAAGAAGGGTACAGAAAAAAATTCTGCTGCATTGAAGGTCCAAAAGTTTGGAACCACCAGGACTCTTCTTAAAGCTGACCACCCAGCCCAACTGAGCGATCAGGGTGAAGGGCCTTAGTCAGGGAGGTGACCAAGAACCCAATGGGCACTCTGACAGAGCTCTAGCATTTCTCTTGGGAGAGAGGAGAACCTTCCAAAAGAACAACCATCTTTGCAGCACCAATCAGGCCTGAATGATAGAGTGGCCAAATGGCACATGGCCGCTTGCCTGTAGTTTGCCAAAAGGACTCAGACCTTGTGAAACAAAATGATCTGGTCTGATGAAACAAAGATATTTAAGGAACTAATGGCAAGCGTCATGTCTGGAGAAAACCAGGCACCACTCATCGCCTGGCCAATACCATCCCTACAGTGAAGCATGGTGGTGGCAGCATCATGCTGTGGGGATGTTTTTCAGCGACAGGAACTGGGATCAAGGATCAAGGGAAAGATGAGTTCAAAAATGTATAGGGACATTCTTGAAGAAAACCTGCTCCAGAGTGCTCTGAACCTCAGACTGAGGCGAGGGTTCATCTTTCACACAGCCAAGATAACAAAGGAGTGGCTACAGGACAGCTCTGTGAATGTCCTTATTTTTTAATAAATTTGCAAAGATTTCAAAAAAACTTTCACATTGTCACTATGGGGTATTGTTTGTAGAATTGAGGAAAAGACAATACATATAATACATTTTGGAATAAGGCAGTAACATAATAAAATGTGGAAAAAGTAAAGCGCTGTGAATACTTTCCGGATACACTGAACTTATGGGTTTATTCATTGTCATGATTATACCATGTGCCACTAGATGGCAATGTTGTACAAGTTATTCCTTCACATGGGCTTTGTCAAGGAGGAGCCCAGTTTTTTTCTTATCACACATATTATGTACATTTACTTCCTTTTAACCACCTAAATAAAGGTTTAAATAATATTTTGAATGTTTGAATGTATTTTGAAAATGTATTATATACTGTATGTTACAAAATTCATCGCGAAATACCAACATTTTTATACAAAACATAAATGTGCTGAAAAATGTATGAAATCTGTGATGTCCTTTTGTTCTGTCAGGAGGGTCAAGTCCGTGTCACTCTGTTGGCAAGAAGCACTGAGTACCGTAGGATAATAAACCAGCAGGAGGTGAATGCTCTCTCTCTCTCTCTCTCTCTCTTTGCTCATCATTGATTTATCACTCTGCTTCCTTAACTGCCCGTTTAAACTCTTATTTGCTGAAGACCCCTGCTTGGTAAAAAGCCTCGATTTACTTGGCCTCTGTCCACATGAGTGTGAGGTCTCGTTAATCACCCTTTGAATCCCTGCTGTGTGTGTGTTCAGCTTATCAATGCCCTGAAGACTGTGCCTTTATTAGAGGTCAAGCTGGTGGATTACAAATACAAGTGAGTTATTCTGTCTTTATTGTTTTTAAATGTTGCGCTTTTATTCTGAAAGCTGATGTGTATTCTTAGAGAGATGCCGTTTCTGGAGCAGATCCACGTCACACACAACTCTGATATCTTCATTGGGATGCATGGAGCCGGACTGACCCACCTCCTCTTTCTTCCCGACTGGGCCGTCATATTTGAATTGTATGTAACTCTCTGCTTTCTAGTGATTTGTGTGGCCAACTATGCTTTACGGTAGAGCTGTCAGTTCGAGTAATATAAATACTTCTTCACTTCTCTTCACTTTTAAGTTTTAGAGGCACTTTAAAACCCTAAAGTTTGAACCCTTAAAGTTTATATAAACACTTATTGGTGACCGTCTGCAGTGTTTAAAAAATGTTTATACCAATTTTTTCCCACAAAGTATACCAAGTTATACTTTTTGAACATGATTGTATTAATTCAGTTCAATTCACATTTATTTGTATTACGGTTTTCACAATACATAATTGTTTCAAAGCAGCAGAAAAAGCATGCGTCTCCAAGTTATGGATTTCAGGAATGTACATATACAAAGCACAAGGGTTAGCTAACAATGATTTGTTAATCAGTTGTAATAATTTAATAATGGACTCAGTGAAGTAAGAATACATGTTGTTAACAATAATTAGGTTATATAGAAAATTTAGCATGGGTGCATGTTGATGCAGAGCTGCGTCATCTGAAGTCCTCGCAGGAGTTGGAGTTGTCTCTTCACAGGAAAGTCTTCATAAGAAGCTGGATCCAGACCGAAGCTGACGGACTCTCTAGTTATCTCGGGATGGGCGTAGATTTGCATATCTGCTGTTCAAAGCATTAAGCAAAGACAAACATGTGCACTGATATAACTAGAGTACAAGGTTATGAGATGCATGTGAAATGAGATATGTGAATACTTGGCTAAAGAGATGCATCTTTAATCTAGACTTAAACTGGGAGAGTGAGTCTGAAATTGAATATGGAAATTATGTTGCAAAGTTTATTTTTGTACTAATTAAGTAATAGTTTTGCAAGAAATAATTTTAAAACACTTCAGTTAAAAAATTGGGGTTGGTAAAATATGTTTTATGTTTTCGATAGAAGTGTCTTATGCTAATTAATGATGCATTTATTTGATAAAAAAATACAGTAAAACATTAATATTGTGAAATATTACAATTTAAAATAACAGTTTAATAATTTAATACATTTTAAATGTGTAATTTACTGAAATGTCAGTCTTCAGTGTCACATGATCCTTTAGAAATCATTCTAATATGCTGATTTGCTCTTCAAGAAACAATTATTATTATTGTCAGTGTTGAACATTTTTATTTTTCAGGAAACCATGATACATTTGTTCAGGATTCTTTGATAAATAGAAAGTTAAAAAAACAAAACAGGGTAACATTATAAATGTCTACTGTCACTTTTGATCAAAGTAATGTGTCCTTGCTGAATAAAAGTATAAATTTCTTTCAAAAGCTAAAATCTTACTGATCCTAAACATTTGAATAGTAGTGTACTTAAAGCAAGAACTTAAAACAAGGACCATCAATTTATTAAAATATGAAATCTATATCTTAGCCCCAGACAACCACCAATCTTGGGCATTTAGGTTGCATTCTTACTTAAAAAAGTTTATTTCTGTTTCACTACTGATAAATGAATACATCACGACTCACTTCAGAGTGCTGTTTTTCCACGGCACCTATCAGCATGTGTTAAGACGTATTCCCCAGTGTGCATCTGTGCATCTGACACACGTCATGTTATACATCTACCCAACTCCCATGTGGAAGCAGTCAAGCTTCTGTGCCATACTATGTACTTTTTAATGTGTGTTACTGAGGAGGGAAGCATCTGTGTGTGTGTGTGTGTGTGTGTGTGTGTGTGTGTGTGTGTGTGTGTGTGTGACAGTGAAATACAGCCTAATTAAACAGTTATCCATCAAACTGAGTCTGCGGAGGCTTTGTGGGCCACTTCCTGCTAAGTTTGGGACATAAAGCATCCCTCTTTCTGTATTCCACAGGTACAACTGTCAAGATGAGAGCTGCTACCGTGATCTGGCCCGGCTGAGGGGAGTCCATTACATGACTTGGCAGAAAAGGGACAAAGTGTTCCCCCAGGATAAGGTGAAGAGAGCACACACACACACACACACACACACACACACACACACACACACACACACACACACACACACACACACACACACACACACACACACACACACACACACAGCCAAACCTGTGCGCCATCGCCTGGATTAATTCCAGTTTATATAATTTAATTCCAGTATTCCTTTATACAGAACCAAAATCACATTCAGTGTGAGTTATGTTAGTACATTTAAACCAATTACATAACCTTCTATTAGAGAATTATAATATATTTCAATTTGAATTCTCTAATAGCAATATATATCCACCAGCCACTTTATTCTGTAAATCTTGCTAGTACTTAGTTGGACCCCGTTTTGCCCTCAGAACTGCTTCTTCGTGGCATAAATTCATCATGGTGCTGGTAACATTCCTCTGAGATTTTGGCCCATATTGACATGAGGGCATCCCGCAGTGGCTGCAGAAATGTCGGCTGCACATCCATGATACGAATCTCCCATTTCAGCACATCCCAAAGCTGCTCTATTGGATTGAGATCTGGGGACTGTGGAGGCCATTTGAGTTGTGAACTCACTGTCAAGTTGAAGAAACCAGTTTGAGATGATTTGAGCTTCGTGACACGGTGTGTTATCCTGCTGGAAGTGGCCATCAGAAGATGTGTACACTGTGGTCATAAAGGAATGGAATACTCATGTAGGCTGTGGGGTTTAAACATTGCTTAATTAGTACTAAACGTAACAAAATGTGCCAATAAAATATCCTTTACACCGTTACACACCTAGCACCAGCCTGAACCGGCGATACAAGGCAGATGGATCCATGCTTTCATGTCGTTTGCACCAAATTCTGACCCTACCATCTGAATGTCGCAGCACAAAATGAGACTCATCAGACCAGGCAATGTTTTTCCAATACAGTTTTGGTGAGCCCGTGCAAATTGTAGCCTCAGTTTCCTGTTCTTAACTGACAGGAGTGGCACTGGTGCGTTTTCTGCTGCTGTATATCTGCTTCAAGGTTCAAAGATGCTCTTCTGCAGACCTTGATTGTAACAAGTAATTATTTGAGTTACTGTTGCCTTTTTATTAGCTCAAACCAGTCTCTCCATTCTCCTCTGACCTCTGGCATCAACACAGCATTTTCGGGCCACAGAACTGCCGCTCGCTGGATATTTTTTCCTTTTCTGACCATTCTCTGAAAACCATAGAGATGCCACGTTCAAAGTCACTTAAATCATGTCTTCCCCATTCTGATGCTCAGTTTGAACTACAGCAGATCGTCTTGCCCATGTCTGCATGCCTAAATGCATTGAGTTGCTGATTTTCTGATTAGATATTTACATTACTGAGCAGTTGAAAAGTTGTGCCTAATAAACCGGTATGTTCTATGTGTTAATATTAGGTACACGTTAGTTAACATGAAATAACAATGAAACATAGTTCTAAAACATGTATTACTCTTAGTTTATATCAATTTCAACATACTAATACATTATTCAAATGGATGTAAGTGTAAGTTATGACTGACCTGTTAGTTATGTGATATAATATAGTCCTGATCTAATTTGAACTAACAATGAACATTTGTAACATCACACACACACACACACACACACACACACACACACACACACACACACACACACACACACACACACACACACACACACACACACACACACACACACACACACACACACACACACACACACACACACACACACACACACACATGTTGGTCTATGTGGTTTACAGGGACTCTCCATAGGCGTAATGGTTTTTATACCGTACAAACCGTATTTTCTATCCCCTTACACTGCCCTTACCCCTAAACCTACCCATCACAGGAAACATTCTGCATTTTTACTTTCTCAAAAAAGCATAATTTAGTATGTTTTAAGGCCATTTGAATTATGAGGACATTTGATATGTCCTCATAAACCACCTTTATAGTGTAATACCAGTGTAATACCCATGTAGTTATACAAATTTGTGTCCTTATAAACCACATAAACAGGCTCACACACACACACACACACACACACACACACACTTACACACACACACACACACACACACACACACACACACACACACACACACACACACACACACACACACACACACACACACACACACACATATATGAGAGAGTATTGAGAGAAGACAGGTGGGGAAAATGAACCAGTAATCAGGAAACAAGGTGGGCGGGGTTAGACAAGCGGCATGATAGCACATGGGACAAAGACACACATGAACATGTGCTCACACCAAACTTGACATGAACATGCAGTTAATGAAAACTCATAAGATACATGTTCACACAAAACATGACAACAGGAAAGCATACAGCCAGGGAAGAACATCAGCTACATGCTACACAACACATTACATAAGGAGCATGAATATCCGAATCCCAAAACAAAACCAAAACCCAACTAGACTGAAGGCTGAGATCCAAACACCATGCCCCACACAGAACACTCACAAGGAAAGAAGGGTATATATATATATATATATATATATATATATATATATATATATATATATATATATATATATATATATATATATATATATACATATATATATATATATATATATATATATATATATATATATATATATATATATATATATATATATATATATATATATATATATATACTGTAACATGTATTGATCATTGTTTGTTAGTATAAAAAAATGTGTGTAAATTTCATTATAATTGACTAATATTTTGTTCTGTCTCAGGGTCATCACCCTACTCTTGGGGAACATCCTAAGTTTACCAGCTACACTTTTGACGTAGAGGAGTTCATGCGGTTAGTCCTTCTAGCAGCCGAGCATGTGACCCGGCACCCGGAGTGGCGCACAAAACAAGCCCGAGATGAACTGTAGCCTGTAAAACATGGTGGTCTTCTGCAAGAAAATAGATCAACAAAACTCACAACAAACTCCTACGAACTCTCTGCACTGTTCTACTCATATAGCCATGCAAATGAAATGCAAATGGCTAATATGTGAATGCACATTTTACTTTCAGGAAAAAGCATCTGCACGGATCCTCTAGCTGTTACATTCTGCACATGGAGGTGCTGAGTATCACACTTCATTATAAGATGTATATGTTTGACGTATTTTGTGTGGTTTGTACCTCCCCTCAGGTATATGGGCTTTTATTAGAGACTTCACTTTTAAACAGTTTACAGGTTATAAGACATCTTTAGAAAGCACTCCCCCCCCCAAAAAAAAATCAGGTGATCAGGCTTTGGGTATTGAACTAATGTTGAGTCCACCCACATATTTTGGTAGCATTATTTATAACAGTCAAAAAAACTTTTTAAAGCATTTGTTTGGTTTTTAAACCATTAAGGCCAGGGAGATGACCTCAGCTTCATATTTATTACAGTGTCAGTATACTTTTTTATGTGTAGCCAGATAAAAATCATTTTCAAATGCAAAACTCTGTTAAGGGATTTATTACCCCAGTCGTGTTGCACACATTAATATTTGTTAAGTATTGCTTCATTTTTTAAATATTTTTCTATCAGTATTAAGATCCTCAGACCATTAAAAAAGAATCTGAACAGTTGCAACAGTTAATGAAGAGTCTCTGAATTTTAAGTTCTGCGTTTGAGTTGAAGATGATATTTAAATTGTGTTTTTGAAAACATCTGTATTTGTGTGCATTTAGAAAATGAAATGAAGATATTTAAAACAATCCTTGTGTACGAGATTTCATCATTCTCACATATATTGAGAAATAATGACACCTACATCAAACATTATTTTATGGGTATCACTAAATTTAGCCTTTATCATAAATAAGTCATTATAGAATGGTATTCAGTGACTTTGCACTCAACTTATTTCTGCAGTTCTCTCGGTTTCACAATATGACTCAATATGACAGCAAAAGTGCACTGGTTTGAGTTGTGCTGTCACTGCCATTAATCTCTATGACCTCAAAGCTCAAATCGGGTACTTGAGGTCACGGGGAAAGCCTATGAAAATTGCCAAGAATTTTTTTTTTTATTATTATTATAGTTTGAAGCATTTCAATAAGGGGAATTTTCTTTGTATTTTTAATAAATTTCTAGCTTTTCATCTTATATGTATTAGCACCCAGAGACATGACAACAAATATAATAGAAATCATTTTATTTACAGAACACCCATATTTTTATTTAAATGTGATTAAATAAAGTAATTTGCAAAACTATTTTAATTTCACAAAAATGTGAGTGTAATATTTTATCCATTTTGTTAAGATGAATTTAAATCAGTTAGGGGTGTAACAATACCTTAATATTATTGTGATACAGTAGCTACACCAAGTCTTATGAAAAAAAGGCTTACAAAAATGTACTTTTGATTAAAATGCTAAATATGGTGAAATTAATAGTCTTGGACTTGGTGCTGGTAACCCAATGCACGACACCAGAATAAAAATATTCATGATTTTGAAGAACTATTTTAGACGGATATGCTTGCGCTTTGTCGCTGACTAGATACATTTCAAATCATGTTGGCCACCAGACATTTGGCATCAGGACCCACAAATATTCCCCCATTGCATTATTATACATTATTCATATTCAACATTATATAATAGTGTAATGTAGTACTAACTCTGTAACCTTGATTTTTTTCCCCTTGCATAGTAATTTTCATTTTGGGTAAACTATTCACAATGCATATTGTCACTACACATGTTGCATTTTTGTATTGCGATACATTGTGACATTACTAATATATGATGGAGATTAAGACATGACAATGTTTTATTTATTTATTTATTTATTTATTTTTTACCGAATAACAGAACCTTGAAACGCTCTTGCACTTGTATATTGTGGCCGCTCGATGGCGGTATAACACCATTAATGATTCAGCCTAATTTCTTTCGAGTGTGTGCACCAGACGCTGATGTCCCGTCTCATTCTCACACGCTGCCTGCATTCATCAACTGTAAGATGACTAACTCTCTAAAGTTTGTGAAACCCATTCATGGCGTTATATATAATTTTAAGACAATAGTTTGAATATTTAAATACTTCCCCTCACTGAGTTTCCCCACAGTATTTTACCTCGTACGCACTTGTCAGAGGCAAATGATAAAGTAGCTAACGTTGCTATTATTGTCTCTCGGTTGTTATAGAGAGGCTAAATGAGTATGTGGTCGAACACAGACAGTTTATTACAAACGGCGGGCTGCACTTGCTCTGTAATTACTGCTAGTAACAGGAGAGTTATGGTCGCGCGCGTGAAGGATTATGCTCCGTCTCACTGCTTTCTAATGATGAACCCCTCTACACAGCTAATAACGCCAGCCTTTTTCCTTCATGTCTTATTCAGTGAATTCTTTCTCCGCGCGCGGGTGGCCTTATTTTGTCGTGTTTAAAGTAATGGGATGTCACTGGCGGAATTGTTTGGGAGTGAGCAATTATTACCGCCCTCCTTCCCCTCACTTCTGCTGAAGAAATGTGCTCCCCAAATCCTGCTGTATCCTCACTACACACTGCATCATGTAAATAAGCGCCGCTGCTGTTACCTCAAGAGGAAACATTACTATAAGGTTCGTTCCTCGAAATGTATGTCTTTTGTGTTTCGGAAAGGTAATTTATGAAGTAAATTTCTACATTTAAATTGTTATTTTATTATTATACGAATGAATTGCATGGGGTCATCACAGGCTACATTTGAATGTTTTTAAATGTATTTATAGCTGTGCCTTTAAGAAGTAACAGGGTTGACCGCTTTAATTAATTTAGTCAGTAGCTTGTTTTGCTCAAGGTCATGACACTAAGGTATCATATATCTATTTATATATCTATTTTGATTATACAAGTGATATGATTAGTGAGTCATGGCAAACTGAGTTTTTACATTACTTTTACTCATCAAAATAATGTAAGCATTTGTTACACTTTATACAAGATCATGTCAGTTTAATTATGCAGTAAGTTGGTTATACTTAAAATTTTAAGGCAGCAATTTAGGTTTTTAAGTTAAAATAAGTAACAATTTTTTTAACATGTACACAAACTTGGATGGTGGACAACCCTCACAATATAGCTAGGGACAAAAAGGGAAACACTTTGAAGAATTTATTTAATTATTTTATTACGGTGTACTTATTATGCTATCATTGAACCCCCCCCCCATAACATATACATTTAACTGATTTGATTCAATTAAAAAATATAAGTCAACATCCCTTAATTCAAGTATGCATTGATTTATACAACAAATACATTTTAAAAAATAAAATATGTCCAATAAAATCTAAAATTATACAGAGACAAATTAAATATATATATATATATATATATATATATATATATATATATATATATATATATATATATATATATATATATACTAGCTTTTATTTTGTATTTTAATATTTAATATTTTTATTCACACAAATTGCTATGTTATAAAATGTAATAAATAAATACGAATGAAGTAAAACATTAAAATAAAGTTAATGTTATTTTGTTGATGCATTTAGTGACACATTAAAGTTGGTGTTAACTTTTTATTGTCACTGTTTGCTTGCATTGAAGACCTTTAATGACCCAAAAATGCAGTGCATTAATGAACAAATATTTATTGCCACAACCTGTCTGGCTGTTTGTGGGCCCAACATTCCTGTCTGGCCCTGCTGTCTTTTGGCTCTATATGACACACACTCTCTTTTATCCTTCTTCCCTCTGTGTCAATATTTCAGGAAATGAATTTTCGCTCTGACTTTTGACAGAGTGCTACGCAATGATCCTTCGGCACCGTTCAGTTATGATTCTCCCATTCTTGCCTGCTTTGCAACCTAGATTAGATTTGTTTGTTATCATCCATCACCCATTTCCATTGTCTTCATGCATAATATCCATTATCCTGCGTGTATCAACGGGGCTTAATCTGATTCATCTCACGAAGAAAAAAAAAAATTCTCACCACTGAACAGAAATAAATCAATTACCAACGGCTCATCTTACATACCCACTTCTACAGGCGTCCCACAAAGCAAGAAAACATTCTCTTTCAGAGGATAAATGTGGAAATATTGATTGTGTTGGAACAAATATTCCTCAAGTTATGATCAGACATTTCCATAATGCTCAGTCCTCTGAGAGAACAATCTCAGAAGGAAGAAGTCTCAGCGGGGATCCTATAACACAAGCTCTCTGATGAAAGACATTTGTGCCCTTTCCTCCAATTCGACTCTGTCAGCATTATTACGACTTGCATTCTCTCATATGCCAGTTGTACATTAAATGCTGTAAGCCATATGCAAAGTAGTCATTCTTGGGGCTGCGAGACAGCCAGCTAGTCTGAAGCAGCCAACTTGCTTGACTGACAAAGGAAGTCCACTTGTGAAAGCAAGAGGTGCTGTCCATGGTGATGAAATCAACTAATGTCCAATTGTTGCGTTGTAGATTGTAGATAGGCTTAATTTGATTCACCCTTTCCTCATAGAGATGTAAATAACATAATATTACGCAATGACAAATGCAATAATGTGCACAAGCTGCCAATTCCCTGTTAAATATTGGACACGTGCACTTATACTAGGTGCATATACCTGGCTTATTAATTGATATACCTTTTGTCATCATTGGACAGTCTCACTTCATCACTTGCACACTAGCCTAGCCACATCTAAATATTCTGCGCATGGCGCCACAACATGTGATGACTCCGTACATTCTCTCTGCAAAAGTGCAACTGGCCAGCAATTTTGCCCGAGGTCCGTGAAAACAAGTAGCGAACATCTAGAGAGCTTCACAAGGTTGTTTGTGGTTAATATTTTATTAGGTAAATGTCCGGGCCAAAGAGGATGTTCAATGGTGAAAATAAATAGCATGGAATATTGAGTGCAATGGCAGTACTTTTAAAATGAGGATTTATATTTCTTGTTGTACCAAATACCCCTTTCATCTCTTTCTCTCTCTCTTTTTTTATACCTGAAGGAGACAAAGATTCCAATTTCCTAGCCGAGACGACCTGGATTGGAGATGCATATCAAAGGGATAGTTGGTGTGTAGGTGGCTTAGCCCAGGACTTTTATATCCCTCCTTAAGTCGTCAGACGGTGAGAAAATACAACATTTTGGAGGTTTCAGATGTTAAACCCCTAAACTACATATGACCTTTTGGTTTTGGATATGGTAGAACTGGTATTTGGGATGGAAAGCGTTGATGGAGATTTCATTTCACCTGCCAGTCTCAACCTTGAGGGGTGTCAGGCTGTGATTGGCTATTGATAACATCATTTGCCACATGATAGAAATCTAAAGAGTCCCCGGCTATGAGACTGAACGAAATAGACAAAATCGATCTTTAAAGGATTAACCTGTTTGAGCGCGTGGTAGAACCCCGACTGCGCTTCGAGGCAGGCAGGTTGGAGAGGTGTAAAAATTAAAAACCCTTTCGCTCACTTTTTTGCCAGGCTGTCGTTATAGTACAGCCGCTCACTTCAACACTTGTAAGCGATGACATCAGTTAGCGTGGCTACTTGAAAGATCGCGCGCGCGGGGCGGGGGTGCAGCCGACGCACGTGCGCGGAATAAGCAAGGCAAGTTCGCAGTTCTCTTGTCAAATCGATCGCAGCTCGGGAGGAGTGTGCGAGGCGCAGTTATCATCGCAGACTTCCTCATCACTCACAGTCCCAGCGGTTCCGCAGGAAGACAGCTGTTAATAACCTAACAAGCATGTCTGGAACATTATAAGGCCATTAGTCTACTAACCCCCATATGGATTTACGCACTTCTTCTCTGAGATTCAATCGCTGACGGTGCTTTTCGCTTTTTCTTTCCCGTCCTCTCTCATTCATCCCGTCCGTGATGTTTGGCGAAGAGATTCGTAAAAGAATGGGCAAATTCGGTTTATGAACTCTCCGTTTCGCTCTCCGTGTGATGGACAGGCGGGTATTGAGTTCGAGCTTGGCTGGAGTGAGTAGAAAGTAAGCTCGTTTAAAACAAACATCTGTCTTCAGGACTTCAGGAGAATGCCCTCGCTTTCATAAACGGAGGTAAACTGCTTCTCATTCTCTCTTTTGGGTCGCTCTTGAGCTTTAACGGTGACATTGAATAGTTGTTGCCTGCAAATTGATATCGGAAGGATTTCCAGAAACGCTAAGTAGAGCGTTAGTCAGTCGCATATGTACAGCACGTTAAAAAACGTTTTAAAAAATAAACCCAATGCACAATTTAAACGGATTTTTTTAAGTTTTTGAATTTGTTTCGCGTTATACCTGAGCCAAGGGATATTTAATAAATAATATGAATGCATTTTAAGCATTACAATGCAACTGTACACTAAAGCAATGGTTAAAAGTCTTGATAAAAATCTCATTTAAAACGATACTCTGCAGTCTGTGCGTGCCACGTGACGAATTTAAATGGCATAACTTTATGTGGGCCTACTTTGATAACCAATTGCAAAAGAGATATTCTAATTAGTTTTTAATAACCTTTATTTTCACTAGAAAACATGTACAGAATAGATTTTTAATAATAATAAAAAAAACTTAAATGATTTGAGTGACTGCGACTCTAAATGAGCGCCTCCCACTAGTGCTTCCTCATCTTCCTCATCCTCTTCTTGCTCTGTTGGCAGGTTCACATGTTGCTTGGTGGCAGTGCATGTCCTTAGACCTCAAACCAGATGATCTATGAATAGCCTACACAATAGCCTATATAGTTACAGATATATTATAATGCTGTTACGTTTCCTTCGGGAGCACAGCGAAAAAAAGTGAGAGATCAATTTATGATGAAAACGCGCGCTGCCGTTTATTGTTCAGAAATGTTGAATAACTTTTAGCAAGATTATTTTCGCACCATTGGAAGCGACAGCCTTTGTTCAGCATCTTTGGACCTTAAACCTCCCGTAACGACGCACTAGTTCTAATTGATAACAAACGATCTACGTCTTGGTTAAAGAAAAAGTAGCCACATTTTTTTTTCTCCCACACATGCATATAGATTTCAACAACGGGTTTAAAACATTTAAGTAATGATAAAAGTTGGAACACAAGTCGGCCAGGGTGCGTATTGTCACCATTCGTCAAACACACGCAAACAGTCGCGTTCGCCGGAGGAGGTAACCATAACAACACCGCGCTCACGCGCTTTCCATCGCAATCAGTTTTTTGGGCTTTGCATAAAACGTACTGTAACACAGATTTGCATAGCTTATCCAAAAAACTAAAACTTTTACAAAATATTTTAGATAATTTACGCCGCGCTATGTCGATTGCAAATTAGGCTACAGCGCTAGACGAACCTCGACAGATTGCGCACGACAAATTACATTTACATTAATTAATGATTTACTTGAATTCTTTATAATAGTCACCTGCATAGAAGCCATGGCATTCGCACACTGTATGAAACGTTTTAGTGCGTAAAGAGACTAAACGAGCGATCAGTTGGTCTTTTTGAGCTGCCTGTCGAATCTTGCGCTGTTAATGACGCTTTGAATGCTCCCTCGATGGAGAAAGATGTACTGAGTGCGCGTGCCGCCTGGACTAGACGCACCAACCTCCTCACAGCATGTAGTAATTGCACTTCGTCTTCATCTCCACCCCTTTCCCTCTTCCCTGCCATTTGTTCTGTCCAATAAGTATTGAGAGCGAGTAATTATTCCCCCTTTGTTTCGCGTCCTCCGCGGCGCGCTGCAGAGACGGTCGTGCCATTAGTTCAACCGAGGTTGGGCGAGAATTGCAAAGCGACTTAATTGTCATCGACACTCACATTAACAGCCAAGCAGTACAGCTGAGCCCAGCGGAGATTGCTCAATGAAACCTGTGCGTAAGAAGAGCCACACATGTATTTTTCCAACTCTGTCACACACAGTCACCCCTTTCATTTGGGCCTTGAATCACAGTGTTCCCACAGAGAGAGAGAGAGAGAGAGAGAGAGAGAGAGAGAGAGAGAGAGAGAGAGAGAGAGAGAGAGCATGTGCACATCTGGGCGGCTGCCTGCAGTCTATTGGTCTATTGGTTTCCCCTCTTGATGTCATTTCTGTGTCTCAGCATTAACTCATAACCTTTTCTTTTCTTTTCTTTTCTTTTCTTTTCTTTTCTTTTCTTTTCTTTTCTTTTCTTTTCTTTTCTTTTCTTTCATAACATATTATTAATATGACCCATATATAATGCAGTGACCTTGATATTTAGGCTTGGTTTAGATAATTACCCTTAGAAACTTTATAAGGCATATATATATATACACCCACACCCATATATATATATACACCCACACACACACACACACACACACACACACACACATATATATATATATATATATATATATATATATATATATATGGAGATCTATATAAATGCAGTCCATTTATATATACATATTTCTCATTTAGTAAGTACATGCATGGGAGGACGAGTCATGTACAAGGGAGGGAGAGAGGGGTGTGGTGGGATGGAGATGGGGGACGAGGGACGCTCGAGGGGATCTCTGATAGATAAGGCATGGATTGTGAGCAGCTCAGCTGGTCAGATCTGCTCTCTGAGCTCTGAGCTGGCATTAGCCGATCCACTCTGTGCTGCCGTGATGGATGGATGCTCTCAGAACGGACAAGGACCGGGGAGAGAGGCAGAGCGAGAGAGCATCACACAAAGAGAGATGGTGGGAGGGTCATTAAAGAGAAGAAGGGAGCGATATAAATCGAAAGGGGTGAGAAAGAAATTAATGACGGAGGGAGAGACAGAGTGAGAGATTCACGAGGAACAGAAGGCAGTGATGGGAAAGTCTCTCATCTGTAAATGAGATTGTCCCTGATGGCCATTTTCTCCCCCAGTTCGCTCATTCTTCTTTCCCTCACAAACCTCAATGCTCTGCTGGACACAGGTCTCAATACCGGGCTCCATGAGTGCTGACAGTGAAAAACAGAGACACTGGAGGGAGTCGGGGCCTCGGGAGACTCTTTCGTATTTTTCCCTCTCTCACATAGTCGCTTCACACCACTTGGCCCTGAAACCTTAAAAACAAGGGAGGTCTGAGAGTGCACATTAGTCAACAAAAAAGTTTAAAGGCAATAGAGTTGAAAGCACAAAAGTGCATCAGAGCTATAGGTATAAAGTACTAAAGCAAGTTTGTTCACAGTACACAAAGAATACACAAAGAAATAAACTGCAGATTTTAAAACAGCTATCTGGTATACCTGATTCCAATAGAAAAATCACACATCTTAATGGTCTGATATTTCCAAATGTTCACTGTATTAGACTGCTTATCTGGGTAACTGAAACCAACACTCTTTCCTGTTTCATACAAACACAATATGCAGAATCTTGCGTCTCAGTTATTTATTGCAGTGAAAATCACCTCAGATGACTATTTATATAACTGTAATGTGTGCTCTTCATGTTGTTGCTTGGTTTATTGTTTTGCTGACTTTTAAGGTAGCTTATACTGGTAGAATTGACAATAATTAAAAACAAAATGTCTCAAAATTGGATCCGTTTTGTTAGGAAAAGCATACACTGTCAGAAAAAAAAGTACATTGCTGTCACTGTGGCGGTACCCTAAGGTACAAAACCAAAAAGGTTCTAATATGTATCTTTAAGGTACTAATTCGCACTCTTAAAATACTGATATGTGCCTTTTAAGAATTTGGGGTGAGTAAGGTACCGCCCCAGTGACAGCACTGTACCTTTTTTTTCTGAGAGTGTATCATGGCATGTGTATATAGGTCATTAGAGGTTTATTTTGCAATATGACTGAATAACTGTGCATTATACACATAATGACCTCTAAACGGTCAACATTTTGACCCTTGTCCCTGTATCTAATCAGACTCATTTGATATTTTGTGTCTTTTTATTTACTTATTTGTTAAGCTGTAAACGGGATGATACAGTTGGCCAATCAATCATCACAAAATAAATCAGAAAACCATGATACACAACCTTCCTAATATTTGAAAAACCTTAGTAAATAGTGCACATTTTCAAAAATGTTGGTGGTATTAATTCACCATGATTTTTGGTCATGTATCATGATATTCGTATATGGTAATCATTTAGTAACATATCATTTTGTCTATATCAATGTACCATCTGATACCTTGACTGCACCATACCTTGGTGCTTTTTTGTAAGGGTTCTGGCTCATATTCCTTTCCATTATCTCTTCTGTCATATTTTTTTCCCATTGACATAGCTTTACAATTTTTACTGTCCTGATGGTATTAAATAGCGTTGGAGCCCTCCTGCTTGCTGCAGTGAGTGGCGGCTTGGATTGGTTTATTCCACTCAGAATGGATGACACCCATTTCAATGGGATTTGCTGTAAATAACAGGCTAAAGGAAAAAGCTCTTTGGCTTTAGCATGGGATACATTGAATAGGCATGCACTTCAGTCTGATCTGAGCAGTGTCAGTGAGAGCTGTCAGATTTAAATTAAAATATGTTGAGGTGTTACCACACTAGAAGCCAGCGCTATTGTGTTAAAAAAAAGACACACACGCGCATGCACACACACGCACACAATAACCCCACAGCACATTATAACCCCAAACCATAGGTGACTCCTCTTAGGGGATTGGGTTGCTTTGGCATAAGGTAAAGCAATGCTTTCAGTATTCAGGTTACAACTCTGAACAAAAAGAATAAGCTATTAAATGTACATCAGATTTGTGGGCGGCTTTAAGTGCTTTTGTGGCCCAAGCAAATGGAACCGAAATGTTGCTTTTCAATTGTACAGTTTCTCTATCGATAAACCTGTTTTATCTTTTTAGTGGCTCGTATGAGCTTTCAAACCTATTGTGAGGATTGCAATCTCAAGAAGTAGAGAGTCTATAAACTGCATGTGTCAAGGCTTTTACGCACACCTGATGACAAATATTGTTTTGGTTAAAATACATGGTTAAAATCATCTGATGTGCAAATGTCACCTTGAGCCATTGAATTGTATTATAATGAGTTTGAATGCATAACAATTCAGGGGCATCATGCACTTTTATGAAGAGGCACAAAACCAAAGCATTTAACAAACTGTCTAGTTTGTATACTGTAATTTTTTTTGTTGGTTTAACTTAAAAAAGTAAGTAACCTGGTTGGCTTAAACTTTTGTGTATATTGAAATAAAAAATTTGAGTTGATACAATGAATGAAATTGGTTTAATAAATAGAAACTCAAAATATTATTGTATCTGAACCACATAAAAATGTGATAAATAATGAAAGCACAATTTGGCTTGTTTCACTGCCTCATCTCATCACAAATAAAATATACACAATTACCCTTACAAAATATTTTAATAATATTTGAATAAAGGTTGTCGATTCTCAAAAATGTTCATTGTATTAACTCAAATTTTTAATTTTAAGGCAACCAGGAAATGTATTTTTTAAATAATTGTTTTTACAGTGTACTAAACAAATAATTTGATACAATGTACTTATTGTGTACATTCATATTTGTTATATTGTATTCAAAAATACCTGCATGTAATTACAGCTACAATTAACTATAATTACACTGTTGACCCTTCCCTTAAACCTTAACCCATCCTTAAACCTAGTAAACATGCATTTTCTTTCTCTGTTCACTTAAAACATAACTGACTGTGTTTACCATGAATACTAATTTTGACATTATTATGTGCGCACACTTAAAGTGTAAGCACGAAATTTGCATAAATGTGTACAGTTTTGCGGAATATAGGGCAATCAGACGCCGAACATTATTCTTCCGAAGCAAATTAAATGGGTGTGTGTGGGGAGGCTGGTTTGTGTGTAAAGTCAACTAGTGCAAGAAAGCGCAGCTGGAATTGTGTTTGTATTTGGCAGTAAATGAGTACTGGAAGTGTTTTAGATATTTCAGCATCAATATGTATCATAAAATTGCTATTTATGACAACACTACATTGCACATAGTTTTTTTTTATTTTTAAAAACACTATAGTTAAAAAGTGTATGTATTATATATAAAATTCATCTCGCCAAAGTGGCTAGTAGGAGGGACTGCGTTACACGCCACTGCTGAAATACACCCACATTTGGTGTTAATGTCAAGCCCTGGTGCAAGTTTACACCACGGTGTGTCTGATGTGTATATTTGAAATGGTAATGGTAAATATGATGGATAGCATTATTGTCTGTGTGATTAACTAGAGCTCACATGCATTGGTTTGCTCACTACAGTCGAGTGACAGCATCATAATGTATAAAAAGGTTTTTAAGGCATCAAGCCTGATTTATTAAAGCAATAAGTCACTCAATGCCATGCCTTACACTGATTTTACTACAGTTAAGGGACGTTCTAAGGATAGAAATGAAGATGAGTGATTAAACCCCCCCATTAAACACAGTAATATCACTGTCACAGCCTCAAGTGGCTTACTGTGTTCATAAAATGGTGGCAGCAGCAAAATGATAAAGATGCCAATATCCCAATGAATTTTGGTTTTGGAGGTAATGTTAGTCTGAGCTAGATTTTTTTTTTTGACTCATTGTTGATTGATTACCCAGTTTTGATTCATTCAAACATCAACTTTGTCTGTCTCAGATGTTTCTCCTAAAAGTTATTTAAATAAAACATTAGAGAAGTTTAGGTGTTGGAAGAATTTGAGGAGAAATATTGAGGTTCATAATAAAACACTGTTGAGATCTCTTTTGAAAGGGCCTTTTCTTAGAGAAACTGGAGGAGCAGGTCTTGTAATTGTATGTGTTTCTGTCTAGCAGAATCAGTTAAGACATTTGAGAGATCCCACTTATATTTTTTGTTTCCTAATAGTCATGAAATCATTCATTTTTTTTTATACAAAATTTCAGATACTGTGAAACTTTTCATCTGTGATTTTGCCTACATTGATTACTAAAGCTAAGGGCCTAGAATTGAAGCAGACTTCTAACTGCTTAAACTGTAAAATCACTGTAACACAGTCATGACTGGCTTATTGTGCTCACAAAATGGTGCCAGCAGCAAAATTATAAAGACTCCAGTATCCCAATGATTTAGAGTCACTGGGGTTTTGGGTTTTATATAGTCTGTGTATGAGTATATGTAAATCCAAAGTTTTTTTTTTACTGTGCTACTTAGTAACTTAGTTTGGGTTTGGGTTAAGTGCGTGTGTGTGTGTGTGTGTGTGTGTGTGTGTGTGTGTCTTGATGTGTATAAAAGGCAGTGTGTGTAAAAGGGAGAATAAGTAAGAGAGGTTAGACGGCCGTGCTCCTGAGGGAACACAGCAATACGGTGTTACACTCCAGAGCTCCACAGACAAATTAATTCACTTATTGACACCGCTGACACATCTCAGTGACTTTGTAAAATTAACAATTGATCACACTCACTTGCACTTTCTCTCCTCTTTTCTTTTCCCGTCTCCGTTCCCCCTTTCTCCTTCGGCCGCTCTCTCTTTGCACGCCTGGCACGTTTAGTCATTATTATAATTACGCGGCAGCCTGCGGGAGTCTGGTCATTAGCGATAGAGGGGTGTGAGATAATCGGGACAGTGGCCGGCCTCAGCACGCCTTTGCAGGGATGAGGGCAAGGAGAGAGACCCTGGCTCCGACAGCGGCGGACCGCTCTCATTGATTGTCCAAATTCACATCCAAACAGGACATAGTGGCAGGGTCACAAAACACAGGGACGATAAAAAAGAGCAGAACATTTATCACTCAGAGAAAGAGAAAGAGGACACGCATAGAATATGATGACAGACTGTTTGGTTTTACTGATGCATGCTTTCTCACATTTGTTTCCTTCATGTGGTTTGTCATATATGAAACATAGATCAGAATGGGCTAAAAGTTGTGGTATTTTAGATATGCTGACTTTGCACTAATCCACAGATCCATTAATGGTTTTGTGTTTCTACAGATTTTTAGTTGTGGGTTCGACATTCGGCTTTTGTGATCCCCCAGGAGCAATTTTTATTTGGTTCTCAATTCTGATTCATTCAAGCATCCTCCTTTTCTCAGATTAAACAGAATATAATTTTTTGACACTTTTTTGACATATAATAGAAGTTTAGGAGAATTTGAGGAGAAATATTTAAGTTTTTAAGTGTAATTTCAGGAGGAGTACGCCCATCTAATCTTCCAGTTAATTCCAAGGTATGAAACTAGCATCTTACCTCTTCCCATTGTTAGTTATTTCGGCATCCCTCCTCTCATTCTCCTACTTTTTGTACAATTTTGTATAATTGGAGCTCGAGCAGAATATCCTCTCTGAGTCCCTCTAGACAGCAAGCCAGATCTGTTAACCACTTCCGCTAAGATTAGTACAGGCACACAAACTCGTGAATTTGACATTGTTTAAAGGGTCTTTTTTATGAGAGAACCTGCTGGAGACATTGCCGAGTTTTGATTTTTGCTGTCTAACAGAAGTGATTAAGATATAAAAGAGATCTTGCTTGCATTTTTTCCCCTAATTGTCATATTGAAGTCTAATTTTGGATCCTTAATTTCAGTTTCAACTATAGTCGGAAAGATGGCTGAGAGATGTTGGTGCACAATTCTGTCGGGTGGCAAATACAAAAACCTGACATATTTTTGTGTGTGATTTTTCTTGTGCGTGTATGTTTGAGTCAAGCGTAGTACTGCTTTGGGGCAGAACGTTTATTAGCCTGTAAGTGCTATAGTTACGCTATACCTTCATAAAGCACACAGGAAACTGCTGTCTAGATGTATCATTTAACACACACACACTGAAATCTAATGGAGGAGTTCATTCCCCTGTTCATAATGAATTCTAATTGGTAATTATAATAATTGTTTTAATACAGACCAAATGGCTGAGGAAATTTTTCAGAAATGTTTGCCTCCACCAAAAGCACAAGGCATCTTACATGCAAATTAACCAACTGGGAGAGATTTGTTAAAAATGAATATATGGGCTGAAAACAAAGGACACAGCTTGTAAATGAACAAATGAAGCAGTGAAGCATCTCATTGAGTTAAAATGAGGTCATCATGCTGAACTTCATGGAGCTTGTACATCAGAGCAAAGCTAATTGGACAGTTAAGAGCGTCTGGGCTGTCTCAAGACACTCCCGCGAGAAGAAGCACCTTATCAAATGAGCTGTGAGCTCAGAACTTCAGCTTAGTACTAACTCCACATCTAATTCGGAGGGTTTAAATGTGATGTGTTGAAATCTTACGAGAAAGACACACAGGTGCTTTTATTTTAAATTATAAGGTTAGCATGTACGCACACACACACACACACACACACACACACACACACACACACACACACACACACACACACACACACACACACACACACACACACACACACACACACACACACAAACACACAAAGCCCTGGAAGGAAAGACTCTGGTTACAGATATTTCTTTTTGCTGGATCTGTGAGGAAATTGGAGTCATTGGATCTAAGGGACTGTGACTCCAGTCTGAGCAACAGGCTGTGGATGGGACTTAAGTGCAATGAAGATCAATTCTTCTGTAACTTTAACTCAGTACCCTTGTCACCATATTTCCCTTGGGCTTAATACAAAAAAAAATAAAATAAAAAATGCACGTAGTTCAAGGCTGTGTTAGAGCTCACAGTAAAGATTTATATACCTGAAGCATACCTGCTTACACATACTACTTTGGGGAAGTCTGTTCTTACACATGCATTTGTCACCAGACAATGCATTTTAGGCCTGAGAGCAAATTATTTCCCATAAAAGTATAACTCAATAGCTTAGTCACAAAACAGTTTTCATTCAGCCTTAAAGCAGACCCAAGTTCAGATTCTGAACTGTTATATATGTCGTTTACAGTTAGGAACATGCTACTCATCACCATGCCTACTGCATAAATGCAATAAAGAAGCTTTGGTATACAATTTTAGTGCATGATGGTGCCTAGATGATTTCTTTTTAAATCAAGACGTGAGAGAGATGTTATTTTAGTGACAAAGTTTTAGACAAACACATTTTGTTAACATACAAGTGTCAAACTTAATCATCAAAGATATCAAACATCAAAGTTTGACAGGATCATGTTCAAACAATCAACTGAATCAGCATTAGAGAACGCATATACAGTATGTTCCCGTTTTCCAGCATCCCTCCACTACCCTTACTCTTAACTGTTTCCTATCCCAACCAGAGAGTGGGGCTATATTTGGTTTGAGCCAAATTACAAGATTGGAGCCCTCCCCTCGGACATCATGCCAAATATGCATACTTTATACTATATCCAATTTCTCAGTGGGCAGTATGTTTTCTTCTAGATGTGTGTTCGCTTTTCTGTGTGAAAAGGTATATGTGTTAATGTATTTCAGGAAAATTGAAAAGGTAAACGTACAGTATATAGCCTTGTGTCATCTAGATTACAATTATTGACTGCTCTAATATTCTCTAAAATAATCACACACCTACACATTCTTGATTATGTGATTTATGGGGACTCTCCATAGGTGTGATACTGTGCAAAATGTATATTCTGTTCCCCTACATTATCCCTTACCTCTAAACCTACCCATCACAGAAAATGTTCAGCTTTTTTTAATAAAAAGAAAATTGAGGACACTTCCTACCACATTTACCCCCCCCCACACACACACACACGTCGTGTTTCCATGTTTTATGGGGACTTTCCATAGGTGTAATGGATTTCATACTGTACAAACTGTACATTATATCCCCTTACACTGCCCCTACCCCTAAACCTACCCATCACAGGAAACATTCTGCATTTTTACTTTCTCAAAAAAAATCCTTCTGTGCGATTTATAAGATGTTTTCCTCATGGGAACCTAAAAATGTCCCCACAAGGATAAGGATTTCAGATATTGCCATCTTTGTGGGGACATTTTGTCCCCCATAACGTAGGGATTACCAGGCCACACACACACACACACACACACACACACACACACACACACACACACACACACACACACACACACACACACACACACACACACACACACACGTTTAGTTTTGTGACATATGGGGACATTCCATAGGCATAATGGTTTTATACTGTACAAACCGTATTTTCTATCCCCTTACACTGCCCCTGCCCCTAAACCTACCCATCACAGAAACATTCTGCATTTTACTCTCTAAAAAAACTCATCCTGTATGATTTGTAAGCATTTTGAAAAGTGGGGACATGGCCAATGTCCTCATATTTCACCCTCTCCTTGTAATACCTATGTCATACCCATGTCATTATACACATTTGTGTCCTCATATGTCACAAAAACATGCCCCCCCCACACACACCTGGTTCACTATCTTTGTGGGGACTCTCCATAGACATAATGGTTTTCACCGTACAAACTGTACATTCTATCCCCTTACACTGCCCCTGCCCCTAAACCTACCCATCACAGGAAACATTCTGCATTTTTACTTTCTCAAATAAACTGTATGATTTATAAGCCTTTTGAAAAGTGGGGACCGCTAATTGGTCCCCACAATGTAGGTAATCTCAGGTTTTACTATCCTTATGGGGACATTTGGTCCCCACAATGTAATATAAACAAGGGCACACACACACACACAATCACACGGACACAAACTTGTAAATACATATTGAAATGAGATGCCGTATAGTGCAGGGTGGTGAAATTGCCTGCTTATCTCCAGTAATATCGGCTGAGTGAAAGCTGATGTACTCATCTGCAAGCACACTGATACGGCAGGGTCAGCAGTGCGGAAACTCCCCGTGTCCGTTCGGATTGGCTGTCGGAGCTTTACTGCGAGCTTCCCCGCAGATGCTTGTGCACATAAACGCACGCACCGATATTGCCTGGAGACGTGGGAATGCAGCAGGCTGAAAATGTTTCAGTGAAAAGCCAGATAAATGCACCGGAGGCCTCGGCCTCCCACCGCATTTCAATATTGTGCATTTTCCCAGAAATCCAAGATGCTTTTAAGAACTTCTGTTGGCCCTCACGCCGTTTGGGCTCATTTTCGGCGGGGCCTCTCGTCTGAAAGATAGAGTTGTTTTGCAGGGATTCATTTTTCTGCTCTGTTTGAGCCCCGGAGCATGAAATGGCATATTTAGGATCAAGTCTGTTGTTGCAAATGGCTTGCTTGTGCTTGTGTCTATGTGTGTGTGTGTTTGTGAAAGAGAGAGAGCAAAAATGAGTGAGAGAGTTATGGCACGAGAAAGTTGACAGAACCGCAGGAAGATGATGACTTTTTATTGTGTCTCCAGGTTCAATTTACACATGTACAGTATTACCCTGTGGCATAAAATTAAATGATGGAAAAACTTGCATAATCTTAATCCTCTTACATATGTACACTGTTCCGTTGGCTACAGGAAAATGTTAGACTTGGATAAAGGCTAAAAACAAGATTATAATACTAGATTATCATCATCTGTTTAAAGTGGGGCAAGAAGTCAATTAATTAAAGCCAAAGGGTGTAATACTTTATTCTATTCAGCTTAAAGAAATAGTTCACTCAAAAATAAATTTTGTCTTTATTTTATTTTTCTCACGTCTTCTGCACGAAAGGAGGTCATTTATTAAATATTCACTTAAAAAGCAATCTGCGCTTTATACATCTATCAATTAGATGGCTGACCAAAATGATGAAAATTGGACTTGCTTCAGCTGTTTTAAAGCAGTTGGCAAACTAATGTAAAAGAACATTTTTGCTACCTACTGTAAAGGAGTGTAGGAGAGCAATGGCAGCCGTCACAATTTCGCTAAAACTGTTTAAATATCCCTCGTCTTTCACCAAAAATCATTTTGAAAATGATCAATCAGCCACACTTTTTTTTTTTTTTTTTTTTTGCTGATTCTCTTGAGTTAGAAAGTATTGCCTTTGCATTAAGTCTCCAAAGAAGAAAGTTCTTACAGTTGGGAAGGACATGAGGGAAAGAGAATGATGACATTTATTTTGTTTTTGGGTGAACTGATTGAATTGTAAATTTATTTCAGTTATAGTAAGCCATTGGTAGGTTGATTTCCCCAAAAATTGTAAAAACAGCTGCGCCATAGTGCTTTCAAAACTTTTCACTCTTTGTTTGAGAATCCTGACCCACACATCATAATCATAAAATCTCAAGAAACTAAATCTGAATCTTGGTGTGGCCGTATGTATAGTGTCATATAGAATTATACTGTTGTCAGTTGCTATATCGCATGTAAATTTCACACAATCAGTAGATTCTCATGAGGGTGAAAGCTTTCTCAGATTTCAGATTTTGCAACATGTTCAAGTTGGTCACATGGATTGTCCATGCTGACCAACAGAAAGCGGGTTGGTTTGAAATCACTCTGGTGTGAGCTGACAATGGACTGTTGCTAATGTGCCCCTTTAGTCAGGGTGCAAATTGTTCAGCGGATCTTTCTAAAAACCTTACAGAAGACAAAAAAAAATGGGGGTTTGAAAATAACAATCTAAACCTTTATACAGTGCATGCCATTGTAATGACATAAGTCATCCCTCACAGTCTCATTTTTATCCATCTAAGGTCTATTGATCAAACAGCTGGCACAACATTTCATTCTTTTTAAAATTACAAATACTATAAGATGTGTTAGAAAATTAGATGTGACATAGGACCTTAAAGGGTTTGATCACCCATAAATGAAAATTCTGTCATTACTTACCGTACTTACCCAATCCGATGACCCAGAAAGGCCTCTATTGGCAGCAATGACATTTCCTCTCTCAAGACCCATAAAAGGCACTAAAGACGTTGTTACAAAGTATATCTCACTACAGTGGTTCTACAATAATTTTATGAAGAAATGAGAATATTTTTTGTGCGCAAAACCCCCCATAAATAACGACTTATATAGTGATGGCCGATTTCAAAACACTGCTTCCTGAAGCTTGGGAGCATTCTGAATCTTTGTATCGAAACAGCGGTTCAGATCGCCAAAGTCACGTGATTTCAGCAGGTTTGACACAAATCATGAATCGATACACTAATTTAATTAATGACAGGACTTTCATTTTTGGGTGAACTAACCCTTTAAAGGGATAGCTTACCCCAAAATGAACACCCCTAATGCCATTCTAAAACTGTATAACTTTCTTCTATTGATCATAAAAGGATTCATAAAAGGATTT
Organism: Pseudorasbora parva; assembly: GCF_024679245.1. Lineage (NCBI taxonomy): Eukaryota > Metazoa > Chordata > Actinopteri > Cypriniformes > Gobionidae > Pseudorasbora > Pseudorasbora parva. The sequence continues at coordinate 20,914,023 of NC_090193.1, read as the reverse complement.
TTTATTATTATTTGTCCATACAATGGAAGTCACTGGTCTCCGAAATGGTTTAGTGGCCAACATTCTTTAAAATATCAGAAGAAAGAAAGTAATACCGGTTTGGAACAACATGAGGGTGAGTAAATGACAGAATTATCATTTTTGGATCATTTTATCTCTTAACAGCTTAGTTTTCATTAGCATCAAATTAAACACGCTATCTAGCATGATTTTACTATTTTTACTATTTATACGATTTTACTATTTCCTTCTAATTTTCCTGTCGTAGTAATAGGTAAACAAGCGGTTATCAACAAATCAGTAGTCCTTTCCACAATTAGTTTTTCATGCTATTGCAAGACTGATATGTCAAGAAGTTTAAAATGTATTATTATCATCATCAGCCAGCCAGGCATGCAATATTGGAGTCATTTTTGTGCACCCCATTTTGGAGAGACTCTGAAATTCAATTCAAAATTCACTGGGTTGTGCTTTATTTTCGACAGGAAAATGGGCCAAGTATTCCACCTTGGGATGCGCGCTGCGACGTGCCGCCTCACCTGCATGTGTGTTTAGTTGTGAGATCCGGGCAGGAGATGACGGCATTAAATGCAGGGCACAGTTCTTTTTCTTAGTCAGAGGTGGTTTTAAGCCGCTGCATGTCAATGAAGCGCATATGAGTGTGTGCGTGGCATTGTGTTTGTCATTAAGGTTAAGCCAAATGCAAATCAAAGCAATCTCCTGACAGACCTTCCTACGCAGACCGTCCCACTTCACATAATGATCAACTCTGTCTGTTCTGTTGAAGAGTCCTTCAGTTAATACACTAATAATTACCACACACACACTTTCGCCTGTGAGCAAATACAGGTGCATTTGCATGAGTTTAGGCAAATTAGAGGTGTTTTTCAGAAGAATGGTGTGATGATAACAGGATGATTTACTATGTCATGACTGTGGACGGCATTTTATGTATGTGTGTAAAGGCGCGGAGTCAGCTTTTGTCTGTACCCTAATGTACTCCGTTATGGGTTTCTCTAATGAATGTATCAGAATACAAAGCTGTTAGTAATGCTGTTGTGTGTCTGTCTGTGTAAAGAGAATGGATAATGTGCTGCCGTCTGAGGCGCGCACACACACACGCACGCACGCACGCACACACGCACGCACACACACACACACACACACACACACACACACACACACACACACACACACACACACACACACACACACACACACACACACACACACACACACACACACACACACACACACACACACACACACACACAGTTCATTTTCATTCAAAGCAATTCTCAGTGTATCCACAAGGGGACAGAGTGACCTCATTTACTTGGGATGGGGGAAATCTCTAGAAAACATCACATGTAAGTAGTAGTAGTAGTAGTAGTAGTAGTTATAATGGTGTAATACACACACTGATCAGGCATAACATTATGACAGATGAAGTGAATAGCAATGATTATCTCTTCATCATGGGATCTGTTAGCGGTTGGGATATATTAGGCAGCATGTGAACATTTTGTCCTTAAAGTTGATGTTTTAGAAGCAGGAAAAATGTGAAAAAGCATAAGGATTTATGGGTCAGGGCTGTTTGGGGGACCAACTCAACAATGTGGTCATAAAGTAAAGCCTGATCAGTGTATGTGCATTTTACTGTACTTTATATTACACACACACACACACACACACATGGACCGACATATATACACATTCATATACAGTCGTGGAAAAAAGAAAGGACTGCTAATCCAATGCATTTGATTAATTGAATATCAGCATGCGTGATCACCTTTATGCAAGCAGAAACTTTGGCATTTTGCTGGTCTGGAGCATTCAGGTGTTTTAACACAATATCAATGAGAAAAGACATCAGCAATGATCTTATCAGTTGTTGCCAGGAAGGGTTTTATGGAAACTTCCAAACAATTTGAACTCCATTATTCTGAGGAAGATTATTCAGTCAAAGACATTCAAAACAGACACCAGTCTTCCCACAAGTGGACATCCCAGCAAATTCACCCCAAGTTCAGACTGTGCAATGCTCAGGGAAATTGCAGACAACCCAAAAGCTACACCTCAGACTCTACAGGCCTCAGTTTACATTTTAAATGTTCAAGGTAGTACAATAAGATAAAGATAAAACAAGGATGGCATGTTTGGAAGGGTTGCCTCTTCTTTCTAAAAAGAACATGGGAGGGTAGCTTAGGTTTGAACAAACCATAAGACTTCTAGAGCAAAGTCCTTTGGCCAGAGAAGACCAAAGTGAAGATGTCTGGCCATAATGTACAGCGTATATTACTGTCCATCACGCTGATGGAGGGGGTGATGATTTTGGGCTTGTTTTATAGTCATGCAACAGGACAATGATCCCAAGTACACCAGCAAATGTACAACAGAATGGGTGAAAAAGAAAAGAATGAAGGTGTTGCAATCACCCATCCGAAGTCCAGATGCTCTCTCTCTCTCTCTCTCTCTCTCTCTCTCTCTCTCTCTCTCTCTCTCTCTCTCTCTCTCTCTCTCTCTCTCTCTCTCTCTCTCTCTCTCTCTCACACACACACACACACACACACACACACACACACACACACACACACACACACACACACACACACACACACACACACACGCGCATAATGCATACACTACGTGATGTAGTCTTGTAGATCAGACTAGTGTGGGTGCGCATTTAGAGCATACGCTTTCACTGCGTGATTTATTTGATATTTAAAGCATTTAATATAGTTAACAAATGTCACACGAAGAGTGCAGTGTTTCTCCAGGTATCAGCATGATAACAAATGTTATTTTGATTTTATACAAGTTTACTAAACAAGAAGCTAATATTAAGTGACTTAGATTTTAGACACCATATTGTCTGTTTTTGCTCAGTTTCACCAACAGAAATAGATTAAAACAGAGCCACAGGGCTGTAATTGCATATCTGAGCAACACACAGAGGTGTTTTCTTACTAAAACTTACAAAAATAGTTTAAGGGAGTTTCTCAAAAGGAAGGCTGCATCATACCAAGACTGCATCCTTCCTAGTCCAGTCCTTCTGAGGCTACGTCAGACATTTCCTGCCCCCATGGTCATGACACGAAAATACTATTGAAACTTAATTTTGGAAAAATACTTTGTATTACAAAACTTTATATTAACTGGCTTCAGACTAATGCAATACAATGAATGACAGCCGCCAGGGGTCTCCCAGTGGCTTACATTATTGTCAGTTTAGTGTTAGTCATTTAATTTACATCATATGTATCCTTCAAAACAGGCCGAATGAAGGACACAAAATGAAGGCTGCCTTTGAAGGATCCTTCAAAATGAGATGGCCTTCAGCAACCTTTGATGATGTGGCAGCCGAGACATGCAGCCTTCCGTTTGAGAAACACCGATAGTCTAATGCATCGTTCATGATTGAATCAGTCGTTCAATTAAATGAATCAGTTGAATCTCAATGACTCACTCATTAACGGCAAACTCGCTGCCACATACTGGCAGCATTAATTTCACATTTAAAGTATCTTTTCATGTTTTAAATTACTTCAAATATTCAACATTTTATATTTAAAACAACAAAAATTGCATTTGTAATCGTTTAATGCAGCTCAGAGGTAACAGAGGTACAGTGTAAAATGCATCTAAATACCACTTCAGATGCAGCTTCTGTGTTTCCTCTCCATTGCAAAGATTAATTTTGTTGATCCTTATTTAATTTGATTGGTAACAGCCATTTTGTGTCTTAGTTTAATTAAATTTGATTACATATATAAAATTCACACACAAGAAGATGCATAGGTTAAACATAAAAAAAAAAACTGCCCGTGGGTGGAGTGGGGGTTAGGTGGTTAAAATCAATTTAAACTTTTTGGAAAAGATTATTTTTGTTACTAATGTGAGCTGACAACCACACAGAGTATGAAGAATATCAAAAACTTGATCCATCGCAGTGCTAAAACTCTGCAGCACAATAACAAACTCACCAAAATATTGTCTAATTATCGTTATTGATTAAATCCCAGAAAATATTGAGATGTCATTTTTTGTCAATATCGCACACCCCTACCCACAAACCTCAATAAACCGGAGCATTGTTGTAAAGAAGAGAGGGCCACAATTCCCCCAGAACGAAGTCGGAGACTGATAAAGTCATACAGAAAATTATTACTTCAAGTTATTGCTGCTAAAGGTCGATCTACAGGCAGCTGAATCATAGGGTGCCCTTAGTTTGTCACCCATGGCTTTTCCATTGTGCCTTTATTTTTGCTAAATAAATAATGACATGGTGTGATATGTCATGTGTTGTTGTCAGGTTTTATTTTCCAAATTTTTAGAGGACCAGATGATATTTTATCATGTCCTGATATGGAAAACCCTGAATTCAATAGGGTGTCATATCTTTTTTCACTCTCAGTAATAGGAGCTGGAAGGAGTTCATAAAACAGACAAATGTAATATTCAAAAATCACAATTCTCGCAAACAAATAATATTTCAAGTGCATATATTTGACATTAAATTCCTATAATGGCTGCAGACAATATAGATGTTAATGATGGTACATTTTTCATGCTGTCATCTGTGTGCCATGGGCTACGCTTCCTGTGATACTCAATATTCATTTTGTAATTCTCTTCGGACTATCAAGGTAAAAGAGTTGAGCGGGAATTTGACCTGGTCATTGTTGTGTTTTTACCTGAGTCTGTTCGCTCTCAGCAACTGTTTTTTATTGGCATGTTCACTGCGTGTGTACATCTGTGCATTGGCATGTCTATATGTGAAAAAGAGAAAGTCAATGCGCGTGTATGTGATTGAACTTGCAAGATCGGTGGTCTCTCGGAGTGTGTGATGAGGTTGTGAGATCACTTCGAGCCCCGGGGTAGGTGAACTACAGTAAACAATATATCAGTTCCATCTCTGTGGCCCCGCCGCCTGTGTGCGTGTGCGGGGTTGCCTTTGAAGAACAGGGCTTGCATCGGGCCCTGAGGCTGGATATCCCTCTCTGAAGCTGCCCTTCTTTTGCTCACTCCATCTCTGCTTCTCTATTGCTCTGCTTCATCAGTACTTTTATTCCTCTCCCCTCTCTCTCTTCAGACCTTCCATCTCATGTCAACCCTTTTTATTACTTTCCTTCCAATCTCAAGTTTCATCGGCACTGTCCTATTATCATAATCTTGTTTTTATTTTCACATATACACAAATGGCTTTCAAGTCCAAGGGGTTGTTTTTACTTAAAACTAGCAAATACTTTTTAAAGTGTATTTTATTATATGAAGGTCACAAAAATGCCCTTTTGTTTCTTTCTACTTTCAAATGCTTTTTATGTGTAGATGATATTGTTTAACCATTGGCCTAGACCCAAACTTGCAGTCTTAATGTTTTTTTATAATGGATATTAATATTTTATTACATTTTATGTTAGTTTGAACAAAGATAAATGACCATAAATCATTTCAATACATAATGTCTTTGGAATTCTTACATTTTAAACAAATTACAACTGTATATCAGGTGCAACGTTATGTGGCCCATTCATTCATTTTAATTATGGTGACCATATTTTGATTACCGAAAACCAGGACTCTCGGCCCGGCAATGAGATTCTCAAATGATACTCGAAGTTTACTCAAAGATTCCTTATTCATTTCAACATTTAAAGTATGCCCCCTGGAGAGAATATAGTTAAATTAGGGACAGGACAGGACTTGAAAACAGGACATGTCCTGGGAAAACAGGATGTTTTTTTTTCTTCACAAATTCAGCTATCATTCACACCCAGAATTATTATATAACAATTTATTATAGGTCACCATCTGTCGACAAGTTCAATGCTAAATGTGACCCTGGATGATCTTGTGATGAGCTTTGATTCGTCACCTGATTCTCATCACCACTGTGATTGGTGGTTGTCATTATTTATCAAAGGTATATAACAGATATATAACATTATTTTAGTTAATTAAATAATTAAATGTTTCTCTTTTTTTTTACCGTAAATGTTTTATAGTGTGCACATAATTATTACAATTATATGGTTTTGAACTGTAAAATAAACGTCTTTTAACCGTAATGATTACATTATAAACCTTTAAATTATATAGTGCTGTCCCGTAAAAACCTAAAACATTACTGTCATATTTTTTACGGTAAAATTCTGGCAACCACAGCTGCCGTTTCTTTACTGTCATTTTTTTTGTACAGTGTAATTATTGAGAAAATCACCTTGTCCAGATGAAGTTCTTAGCAACGCATATTACTACTAATAAAACATTTTTAATATATTTACGGTAAGAAATTGACAAAATATCTTCATGGAACATGATCTTTACTTAATATCTTAAAAGCAATATCTTGTAATAAAAGAAAATCTATAATTTTGACCCATACAGTGTTTTGTTGGCTATAGCCATAAATTCACCGGTGAGACTTATTACTGGTTTTGTGGTCCAAGGTCAACAAAAATATTAAACATGCTTGTTATCTAAAATCACAAAACATCAACTTACAACTATGTATCAGTCATCAATTCACTATATGCTGTACATTATATATATTTTTCTCTCCACAAATTACAAAATGATTCTCATTTATGGTGTAATTTTAACTAATAAAGTTACATCAGAAGTTACTTATTTACCAAGCATGATATAAAATATAAAAAATATTAAATGGTAAATGATATAGGATGTGTGAAGAATACAAAGAAAAATCAAGGTAAATATCATTGGTTAACAAAATATTTTTTACTGTGCATCACCTCTGAAATTAATGTTAGAAAGACAACTGAGTCAGCCATTTGAGATGTGGAGGAAATTACATTTGCTCATTATGAAAAAAAACCCCTTCAAAATGAAATGTCATGCACGCATGGTACATCCATTATTAGACAAATTAAATGACAAATTAAGTGAGTTTGAAAAGTGTGTTTTAGAGGAGTTACAAATATCAGTGCCCAGAAGACCGAAGTGCCCACAGTTGAAGAAACACACATGTACTCCTTCTTTCTTCACTTGACCTCATCCCTATCCTTCTTCCTTCTGTCTTCTCAGGATCTGGACATTGTTTGAGGAAGCAAGTGAAAACCGTGCGAGGACAAAGGAGGAGACATGGCTGGCTTACAGGGAAGAGAGTGATCAGAGGACAGAAAGGTAACACAGTTGACGTATTCTCACAGCCTTGAGGCAGACTGTGACGTATGTGTACACTTCACAATGCTCTCCCTCGCCTTCTTTCTCTCTTTTTGTGCTGGTGTCTTTGTAGATGCAGCTGTGGGGGCGGTCAGTGTGGCCGTTGCAGGTTGCACTCTTGGTCACCTTGGTAATGTGTTCATGCCAGTCGGCTTCTGCGGGTACACGGAGTCTGCGGGGACACACAGGTATGTCAATGCCCCGTTGGCTTAATTACAGGAGAATATGTATTTATGAACACAAGGCAGATTGTCTGGTTTGCTCTCCCACTGCAAGTCCAAAGCAGACTGATTATTGCTATTCAGAAGACTACCATTCGCAAGTTCATCTCCTGCCCCGGGAACAAGTTACGCTAAATAAACAGCATTTGTAGCATAATGTTGATTAGCATAAAAAAAAAATTCTTTAAAAAAGCTACAATTCTGGGTTACAGTGAGACACTTACAATGGAATAAGGCCAAATATTCACTGTTTAAAATATAGTCGCAATATGTAAATAATATAATGTGAAAAAAAAATCACTTACTAACCTTTTCTGTTTAAAGCAATTTTTTTGCCAAGACGGTATGACACACAAAAAAATGATATTAAATGAATATTCTCATCCTATTTTTAATGAATTTGAAAACTTGCCACCAGGAAGGCACTATGAGCGCTTAGAGCTATGAAAAATACATAATATGTTTTTTAAGAAATCTTTGTTTTGTCTTATTGTCGAATGGTTTATTGAATAATTAAAGGGATAGTTCACCCAAAAAACATTTTTGACATTATCTACTCACATGTAACCTGTATGAGTGTTTTTCTTCTGTTGAACAAAAAAATTTTGGTAACCAGACAGTTGACAACACCCACTGACTTCCAGTATTTTTACCCCCACTCCAAAAAATGATATTGCATGATGCTGTTCACTTTATTTAAATAACTCATCTTGATTTAACACCGTTATATTAGGTTTCTGGTTCAAATGTAAGTGCTTTATGTTATATTGAAGACTTAAGGTTTTTATTTTCAAATAATATGATTCAATTAAGTAACCCGAACAAACTGGACATTCACATCCCATCATGCTTTGCAAAGGGGCTGAATTCGGAGAGTAACTGTTTAAATACAGTGCCATTTTATGCATTTTTAACAAGATGAGAAACTGGAGATACTTTTTAATGTTTAATGTTGGTATTTAAAAGTTTGTGTTATATTAGTGTTTTTGGAGGTTACCACTGTGGGGAAGTTTAGAGCATGTGCTCAGGGTGAGGACCTGCTAATAACAATTAAAGTTGTTTTAAATATAAAACAACTATTTAACTATATAAAACAACTATTTTAGGTTTTCTTGTTAAATAACATTTGTAAATTTGTAATTATATTGGATTACTTGTTATGATTTTAGCTTGATATTCATTTTAGAATAACTGAACTTAATAGTTTTGGACAAAATTAAGAATGTTAATATGATTAAACTAAAAGGCATTGAATTAACCTTATGTAAAAAACTTAAGTTTAGTGAAATAAACAATATTAATTAAATTCAACATAACCCAGTTACGTGGAACCAGTTGACATAAAAAAGTTAAGTAAATCAAACGTATCTTTTTTTGAGTGAGTTGTTAAATTGAATTCAAGTTTAAATACATTGTTTCAAAGTAGCTTTACAGATATAATGTTAATAATGCTAATAATATCATTGCCAATAATTGTTGATATTGGTGTTTCTCCCCCTTTATTTTTCTCTATTATGGATGTACAGTGTTTATATGTGTTATGAACAAGCTGTAAAGTATGTGTATATTGTGGGGGTCAAAGACAATTTTTCATTTGAATATATTATACAGAATCAAACCACATATTAGATCAGTCATAAAAAAGACAACACTAAATGCACAGCTCATATAATACACTAGTTTTAACAGAAGAATAATTGCACGTGATTTTACAAAATCACTTCCATTGTATGTGCTTTATCACATTTTTTGCTGAAATGATTTTTGTGACATTCAACATTATGGCACTAATGTTGGTGATTAAGCTTAATCTGTGACAAACTTAGAATATTCCTTTAAATGTTTTGGCTAATTTTGATTATGCTTTTAGATACCAGTAAGAGTACAGTACCTTTTCTCACAAATTCCTCTCACAAATTAGGTAGACAAAAAAAAAGTTCCTCAGATTCCATCCACCCAGTAAGTGTGAACCACAGAGGATGTCAGTGAGCCTTTCAACATCAGTTAGTTTTTTTTCAGCCCATAAAAGACATTTAACAAGGCTTGACCTCTAATATAAACACATAATTACAGTTATAGTCGGTGCTGTCCTGTTTAGGAGATTAAATGCAGGTCGTTTGCATCCGTATCATATTTATACGTTAGGGCTCCTGCCCTGCGGTAACATTAAAACGGACAGCGTCAAAGTCACTCTCTTCATTAGAGTTCATGCCTCTGCAGTAAGGAGTTTTAAGCGAATGGACAATTTAGTAATGACTGTATTAATATGTATGATCTATAATGGTCAGGTAATAAACTCGTTACACCTCTGCGTGCCTTTGTACACACACACACTAACACACACCCACATGCACAAATACGTACCCCTTGTCATAAAAAAAAATGGGAGGGTAACTAAAATAATGTCCACTTCCCCACGCTAATTGACACCCACGAGCTAACTAATTCTGATTTGCATAATTCATGAAAGCTTCCCTCGTGGCGACGAAGTGACCAGCAGTACATAAATATTTTAGCATGCCAAAAGGTCAGACTCCGGCTCTTTCGCTGAATCATTCATATTATGCAAAGTCCTTCCCCAATGTCAGTGTTGCTCCAGATAATTATCACACTTTCTTTAATTACGACTTCTCTTTGTTTAGTTGTTGCTAATGCAAGGTGACCTTTTCGCTGAGACAGAAATGCCACCAGCATCTCGGGCCGGTCTGACTGATGATGTTACTTTTCATTTTGATGGGGAGAAGAGGTTACTTTTCTAACGGAGGTGTTTTTAATCAGCACTGTGCTAATTACAGCAGCAGTGTGTTGGGAAGGTCACCAAAGTTTTCAGATTTCACATACCACCAAACTGGATGTCATTGGATGAATTCAGCCTTAATTTCAAGGGAGGCTCTTGCTATTTAGGTAAAAATGGTTTGTTGTGAAATTGAACATTTTCAGGATAACAAAAGAAAAGGGAGAAATGTTGGCAAAAACATACAAAATTGTATTGCCAACACTTTTTATTATTCATTGCTCCTTTGTCAGGGCAAGTTTCAGAGTGACTTTTTGCACCGACTGGCCATACGGTGCAGCTATTTGTACCTCAATATTCTGGAACCCGACCTGACTACAAAAAAAAAAAAAACACAGAAAAGTGATTTGAATGTTGGAGAAGTAGCCTGGAGAGCAGAGCATTGTACTTGTGTTGCACAAGTTACCATAGTTACAAAAATCTCTATTAATAAAAAAAGAACTAAAACACTATTTATTGTACTATATATTACATAAAGGTATAGATCATATTTTTATGTATTATAAAATGTTTTATATAATATATCATCACTACCATTCACATTTTTTTCAAAGTAATTATTTTATTCAGAAAGAATGCATTTAATTGATCAAAAGTGACAATAAAAATGTTACAAAACATCTCTCTATTAAATCAATTCTGTTTTTTTTAATGTTGTATTCATCCTGAATCCTAAAAAATGCAAATGCAAATACTAATCAGATTTCTACTGTGATAATAATAATAATAATAATAATAATAATAATAATAATAATAATAATAATAATAATAATAATAATAATAATAATAATAATAATAATAATAATAATATTTTTTGCACCAAACCAGCATCATGTGACACTGAAGATTGATGTAATGACTGCTGAAAGATTTGAAGATTTGATGTGCATTTTTTAAATATTTTTAT